>NW_027202714.1:0-169572 GCF_024711535.1 Dipodomys merriami
CTTCTTCTTCTTCTCTTCTTCTTCTTCTTCTCTCTTCTTCTCCTTCTTCTTCTTCTCCTCCTCTCCTTCTTCTTCTTCTCCTTCTCTTCTTCTCCTTCTTCTTCTTCTCCTTCTCTTCTTCCTTCTTCTCCTTCTTCTTCTTCTCCTTCTTCTTCTTCTCCTTCTTCTTCTTCTCCTTCTTCTTCTTCTCCTTCTTCTCTTCTCCTTCTTCTTCTCTTCTTCTTCTTCTTCTTCTTCTTCTTCTTCTTCTTCTTCTTCTTCTTCTTCTCTTCTTCTTCTTCTTCTTCTTTCTTCTTCTTCTTCTTCTTCTCCTTCTTCTTCTTCTCCTTCTTCTTCTTCTCCTTCTTCTTCTTCTCCTTCTTCTTCTCTCTTCTCCTTCTTCCTTCTTCTCTCTTCTCCTCTTCTTCTCCTTCTTCTTCTTCTCCTTCTTCTTCTTCTCTTCTTCTTCTTCTTCTTCCTCTTCTCCTTCTTCTTCTTCTCCTTCTTCTTCTTCTCCTTCTTCTTCTTCTCCTTCTTCTTCTTCTTCTTCTTCTTCTTCTTATTCTTCTTCTTCTTCTTCTTCTTCTTCTTCTTCTTCTTCTTCTTCTTCTTCTTCTTCTTCTTCTTCTTCTTCTTCTTCTTCTTCTTCTTCTTCTCCTTCTTCTTCTTCTTCTTCTTCTTCTTCTTCTTCTTCTTCTTATTCTTCTTCTACTTCTTCTTCTTCTTCTTCTTATTCTTCTTCTTCTTCTTCTACTTCTTCTTCTTATTCTTCTTCTTCTTCTTCTTCTTCTTATTCTTCTTCTTCTTCTTCTTCTTATTAATATTATTATTATTATTATTATTATTATTATTATTCTTATTCTTCTTCTTGTTCTTCTTCTTGTTCTTCTTCTTCTTCTTCTTCTTCTTCTTCTTCTTCTTCTTCTTCTTCTTCTTCTTCTTCTTCTTCTTCTTCTTCTTCTTCTTCTTCTTCTTCTAATTATCCTTCTTCTACAAATAGAGAACACATGTCAAATAGTTTAAGAACGTGATTTGTCAAAACCTCTATTCAACCTATCAATACATACAATTATACTATGTGCTGAAATTCGTAAATTTTAGAAAATTCGTAAATTTTAGAAAATTCGTAAATTTTAGAAAATATTCTACAGCTCAATCCAACTATGTCCAAGTTGAACTTCAACCCACACAAACCACCAAAAAAAAATGGTATATAAACCAAGGTTCCTGAGAAGTTCTTTAGCCATGAATAAATTACAATTTTAAAACTATCTCTTTTACTTTCTCTCATTTTATTGTAACTTGAATGAATTATTGCTTATATTAAAGCTGATATGCTATAACAACTTTTGGACGAACATTCCACTACAATAAAAGTGTGTTGTTATTAGTATTATTATTTTTCTTTTTGCTTTAGGGCACTTTTGTTTCCAAACCACAATGTAATCTCATTTCATAACATTTGTTTGATTTTTTATTTCAAGTCAGAATGCATTTGATTAGAATTTTCCGGGATTAAGTCATTCAGGTGACATTCAGTTAACATTATATTTGACTTAATTGCTTTTCACTTTCCTCATAAATCTAATTTCACCCTTGAGAATAAAAAGAAAAGATCATATTCTTTAGCACAGTTTGGTTGACTTAGCATTTAGTAATACAGTATAATGTCAAACAATATATTGTCCATATCAATTTTTCTTCCTGCTCAGATTTTCAGTATCCTTCAGGAAACTCTAATTTCCTTGGAGAACTTAAAAAGAACAAAAATCTCACAGTGCAATGATAGTCATATGTGATAAAATTATCTCTACCTCATATAGATTAATAGGGCATTTGAATACCATAATCAGTTTGTTTATTGTTTCTACCTTCATGTCAGTAATGAGTGCATTTCTGTCAAGCATTGTTATCCCTTTTTTCTTGTTACTATTCTTTCCCTCCTCCATCTTCACCACTCTTCCTACACCCAAAAGCTACATAGTTTATTTCTCACATAGTGTCTTGTGAATATCATTATTCCAGTGGGTCATCCTATGCTCTTTTTTGTTGTTGTGAAAATACCGTATAGAGGGGTTACAATTACATGAGCAAAGTAACGAGTACTATTCTTATCACGAGTTGTTGTCTTCTCCTTTGTTTCCCCTTCCTCTCTCTTCCCATTTTCCCCCACTCCCTCTTACCTTCCCCCGCCTCCCCTCCTCATCCCCTCCCCAGGCCAGTAGTGAAGTTCGATTGTCATTGGAACGACTGGTATCTCCCATTGCTGCAATGGGCCCATCTGTATCCCTATTTAAATGATTTGTTATTTCCCTTCCCCTCTATAAATTATACCAATATCAAATACATTGAGAGCAGGGGTTATACCATGGAGGAGGGACATAAAAAGCAACAAAGAAATCATCTTATTTTATGTTAGAAACAATCACATGAAAGAAAAAAAATGAATACTTAACTTGGGGTTCATTTCATATAACATCAATTTATCTAACCTTTTCTGCTTGTCTGAGAAATATATTACTCATTGCGAAGAAGGGAAACCATGGGACCTATGTTTTTTTGGGTCTGGCTTACTTCACTTCATATAATTTTTTCCAAGTCTTTCCATTTCCTAACAAATGGGGCAATGTCATTCTTTCTGATGGAGTCATAGAATTGCATTGTCTGTACATGCCACATTTTTCTGATCCATTCATCTACTGAGGGGCATCTACCCCTTATATGGTATATAAGATATATACCATATCTTATCTATGGTATATAATGCTGCAATAAACATAGTTGTGGTGGTAGCTTTGGTGTGGTCTTGTTTGTGATCATTTGGATAAATGCCCAAAGGTGGTATTGCTGGGTAATAGGGGAGATCTATGTGGAATCTTTTGAAGAACCTCCATACTATTTTTCCAAAGTGGTTGAACAAGTTTACACGCCCACCAACAATGCAGTAAGGTTCCCTCCTGTCCACATCCCCTCTAGCATCTGCTGTTATTGGAGTTCTTGATTTCAGCCATTCTAACTGGGCTGAGGTGGTATCTCAATGTTGTTTTGATTTGCATTTCTTTTATGGCTAGAGAGGTTGAGCATTTCTTCATGTGTCTATTGGCGATCCTTCTTTCCTCTTCAGAGAAGATTGTTTTTAAGTCTTTAGCCAACTTATTTATTGGGCACTTGTTTCTTTGAGGATTTGTTTTGGGGGGATTTAATTTTTGGATTCCAGATGTATTTTAGATATGAAACCTTTGTCCACTGTATATTGCAGATATTCTCCCAATCGTGGACTTTCTATTGATCTTGCAAGCTATCTCCTTTGTTATGCAGAAGTTCTACAATTTCATGCAGTCCTGTGTGTCTGAGTTTCTTTGATTTGCTGTGTTTCTGGTCTCTATTACAAAAATTTGGACCTGTGCCAAGGAGACCTAGGGGTTCTCCTATTCCATCCTTTAATGTATTCAGTGTCTGCTTTGACTCTGAGGTCTTTGTTCAATTTGGAGTTGATTCTGGTGCATGGTGATATATAAGAATTTAGCTTTAGTTTTCTACAAGTGATTGACCAATTTTGCCAGTACCAATTACTGAAGAGGCTGTCTTCCTTTCATTCTATATTTTTAGCTCCCTTATAGATGTTTAAATGGCTATAGGTTTGTAGGTTCATTTCTGAATTTTTAATTCTATTCTACTGGTCCTGAGGTCGGTTCTTGTGCCAGTACCAAGTTGTTTTGATTACAAGGGGTTTGTAATAGAATTTGAAATTTGGTATTAATATTCAGAACTGTTCTTTCTGTTAAGGATTATTTTTGCTATTCATGGTTTTCTATTGGTCCATATGAATCTTTGTTTTGCCTCTTCTATTTCCTTGTAATATTGATTGGTATCTAATTACATTTGTAGATAGCCTTGGGAAGTATTGACATTTTCACAATGTGGATTCTTCCAATTCAGAACCATGGGATTTTTTCCACTTTCTAAGTTCTGTTTTGATTTCCTTTTTCAGCTTTTTAAAGTTTTCTTCTTAGAGGTTCTTCACGTCTTTGGTTAAGTTAATTCCTAGGTAATTTATTTTTTGTGGGGTCATTAAATGGAGTTTCATTATTTCAGCCACGCATTTCTCATTGTTGGCACACAGAAGAGCCATTGATTTTTGACGATTAATTTTATACCCTGCTACTTTGCCAAAGACTTTAATCAGCTGAGTAATTTGGGAGCGGAGTTCGTGGGATTTTTAAACATAAAATGTCATCGGCAAAGAAGTAGAATTTTACTTCATCTTTCCCAATTTGGAACCCTTTTAGGTTTGTGTCTTGTCTTATTGCTGTAGCTAGGCATTCTAATACTAGATTGAGCAGTAGAGAGAGTGGACATTCTGGTCTCATTCTTGACTTAAGAGGAAATGGCTTTAGTTTTGCATCTTTGAGTATAATGCTGGTTGTAGTTTTGTCATATACAGCCTTTGTTGTATTGAGGAATATTCCATGGATTTCTAATTTTTCCAGAACCTTCATCATAAAGGAGTGTTGAATCTTGTCAAATGCTTTTTCTGCATCTATTGAGATAACCATATGGTTCTTATCCTTGCGCTTGTTGGTGTGATGAATTACATTAATTGTTTTACGTATATTGAACCAGCTTTGCATCCCTGAAATGAATCCTGTTTGATCGTGGTATATGATTTTTTTGGATGAATTGTTGAGGTCGATTGGCCAAAATTTTGTTGAGAAATTTTGCATCAATTTTCATCAAAGAAATGGGTCCATAGTTTTTTTTTTTTCTGTGATGAATTCTTGCCTGGTTTTGGCTGAAGGTTATGAAGGCTTCATAGAATGAATTTGGTAGTGAACTTTCTCTTTTAATTTTATTGAAGAGTTGGAGGAATATTGATATGAACTCTGCTTTGAAGGCCTTGAATAATTCTGGTGTAAATCCCTCTGGCCCTGGGCTTTTCTTAGATGGGAGGTCTCTTATTGCTGTTTCTATTTCAATGCTTGATATGGGCCTCTTAAGATGGTTTAACTCATATTGGTTTAGTTTCGGGATGTCAATATTTGCTAGGAAAAGCTCCATTTCTCTCAAGTCCTCAAACTTATTTACAGAAAGGTTTGAGCAATATTCCTTATAATGTTCTGAAGCTTGGTTATTTCTGTAATGATGTTTCCATTGTCATCTCTGAGTTTATCTATTTGGATGTGTTCTCTTCTTTTTCTGATTAGATTTGCTAAGGGTCTGTCAATTTTGTTAATTTTTTCAAAGAACTAACTCTTTGTTTTGTTGATTATATATATATGAATTATATATATATATATAATATATATATTATATATATGTATATATATATAATATATACATATATACACATATATATATATATATGATTCTAATTCATTTAATTCTGATTTAATTTTAGTTATTTCTTTCCATTTGCTGGATTGGGGTTTATCTTGGTGCTCTTTTTCAAGGAGGTTCAGATGTCTCATTAAATTGTTGGTTTCAGATCCCTCCAATTTGTTGATGTAGGAACTCAGAACTATAAACGTGCCTCTAAGTATTGCCTTTGTTGTGTCCCAGAGAAAATGGTAATTTGTCATTTCTGTTGCATATCATGAATATTTAAATTTCCTTTCTAATCTCTTACATTACCCACTCGTGATTCAAGAGTGTGTTGTTCAGATTCCACGTGTTACAGGACTTTCTTTGGTGACTTTTGGTGTTGAGTTCTAACTTTATTTCCTTGTGATCTGAGAAAATGCAAGGTATAACTTCAAAGATTCTGAGTCTGGATAACTTTGCTTGGTGACCTAAAATGTGGTCTATTTTGGAAAATGATCCTTGTGCTGCTAAGAAAAACGTTTATTCTGATGATGCTTGATGAAATATTCGGTAGATGACTGTTAAACCTAGCTCATCTATGCAGTTTTTTACATCTGCCAATTCTCTGTTGAGTTTTTGTCGAGTTGATCTACATAATGGGGATAGAGATGTGTTAAAGTCCCCAACAATTAATGTCTTTGGATCTATGTGAGACTGAGAGAAAATTGTGTGACTTGGATAAATTTGGGCGATCTGTTGTTTGTCAAATAAATATTTAGAATTGTAAAAGCTCCTGAAGGAGAGATCCCTATATTTGTATGTAGCAACTTTCTTTATTTCTTCTCACTAATTTTAATTTTAAGTCTGTTTTATCTGATATTAGGATTGCAACTTGCTTGTTAGATTTTGTAACAGCCTATCACTTTCAAAATGTGTTTGTTTTTATGGGCAAGGTGTCACTCCTAAAGGCATCAGATAGAAGGCTCTGGGATTTAATCCAACTAGACAGTATATGTCACTTTATATAAGTCCATTAATGTTGAGAGATAGGACTGAGAGCTATTTGTTAGTTCCTGCCATTTTATCCACCTTTGTGGGGGCTATGGCAACTGGATTCTTCCTATGATTCTTGGATTCTCAGTTTGGGAGTGATTTCTTGGCCTTTATTGTGGTCTTGTTGTTTTCCTATGTGTAGGATATCTTTAAGTAACTTTTGTAGGGCTGGTTTGGTTGAGATATATTGTTTCACATTTTCTTTGATATGGGAGCTTTTTTTATTTGACCTTCAGTTATGAAGGAGAGTTTAGCTGTGTACAGTATTCTTGGTTGATAGTTGTTTTTCTTTAGGGCATAGCATACATAGTTCCAGTTCTTGCTTTAATTTTCTCTGCTGCGAAATCTGAGGTGCTTGTAATTGTTTTCCCTTTATATGTGATATATCCTTTCTCCTTTACACCTTTAAGGATCTTTTCCTTGGTCTGAATTGATCCTGTGCATATTATAATGTGATGGTGAGATGTCCTGTTCTGGTCTGTTCTATTTGGGGTTCTAAAAGCTTCTTCTTCTTCTTTTTTTTTTATTCAGGTAAGGGGAAGTTTTATTCATCGTTCTGGCTGGCACCAGGCATCTTGGTGCTCCACATGGTGGGGAATGGCCTGGGAAAGAGAGCTGGGAGAGCTGGGAAAGAGAGAGATCTGGGAGAGAGAAGAGAAGGAAAGAGCTGAGAAAGAGCTAGAAACGAGCAGAGAGAGAGTCTGGGAAAGGTCGTAAAGAGAGAGCTAGGAAAGAGAAGAGAGCTGGGAAAGAGAAGAGAAGGAAAGAGCTTAGAAAAAGCTAGAAAAGAGAAGAGAGAGAATGTCTGGGCCTGGTCTAGGCCTTATCAAGGGTATGGGTGGAGAAAGGTGTGGCCACATTAAATTCAGATGTGACCTCTTCCAGGTGACCCAGTTGCTTAGGTAACACAGGTACAGGGTGGAGACTTTGCTGCGAGGAGTGTGGAGTCTGCTCGCCATCCAGGAGAGGACGTTACATTCCAGCCTTTTAATAATCATGAAAGAGGGCACTGATTCTATCTGGCTACTTCCTGCTGACAAGGAGCAGTGACAATAGGGGAAAAAGGCTGGAATTTGGTCCCCTCCCAGAGAAGGCAGTGACCAACAGCTATCCCTACTTGGATTGAGTCCTCAGATGAAGGCTGGAGAAGTCTCATGAGCATTGAGGGGCTGGAAAAAGATACTAGAGAGCAAATAAATGGCAAGAGGAAGGACTTGGGGCTGAAAACGTTGGTAGAAATGTCCCTAGCTACTTCTGAAATCTGGCGACTAAGTAGCGAAGTCAGGTGACAAAGGCAAGAATATAAATTCCTGTTCAGTTAATAGTAGACAGGTATAGACAT
This sequence comes from Dipodomys merriami, assembly GCF_024711535.1. Taxonomy (NCBI): domain Eukaryota; kingdom Metazoa; phylum Chordata; class Mammalia; order Rodentia; family Heteromyidae; genus Dipodomys; species Dipodomys merriami. The sequence goes on from NW_027202714.1 coordinate 7,676, forward strand.
TGGATGGGCAGACTTCTTACTTCTACTGACCTCCCGGCTCTGGTTAATTTTGAAAAGGCAGGCACAAAGTAGCTAATTTGGCACCATCTCCTCTTACTCCTCTCCATGTTCCCTTGTTCCCCAGACTGGCTGAGTCTAGGTGCTCATTGCTGGGATGGATTGTCCCAGTTGCTATTCAAGGAGGTTTGACCTCAAGGCCTGGACACTGCCCCTGAGCACTTCTGCTCAAGGCCAGTACTGAACCACTTTGAGTTATAGTACCACTTGCAGAGTTTGGCTGGTTAGAGATAAGAGTCTTGAGCAATGCTTCCAGCCTGGCTCTTTGAAAGTTAGTTGGGAGATGGAATCTTAGGGATTTTTTTGCCTGGACTGGCTTTGAACTGCAATCTTTGCCTCAAAAGCCCTTTATTATTTTCAATTAAAGCAACAAGGAGATCAAGTAGAATAAGTAGAGCTTACCTGGTTCTTATTAAGAAGTGACAGACAAATATTCTGGAATGACAAAAATTCTTAGATGTGAGAATCTTAGTACAGATATGCCCATTATTTTAGAGCCATGTAGTCAGTAGTAGCATACACAACACAAAACAAAAAAGGCAAAACTCAAACTCTAAAATTTTTGACAACAATGTTTAGAAAAGAGCAACTTGTTAGCAAGGCACCTTAGAATAGATGGATGGAGTAGTAAGCTTGGTGGAAGGTTAAAGGTCAGATGTGGCCAAACCCTTAACCCACCATGTGGCCAAGATGTTGGACTCAAGATGATGAATTTCTGAAAAAATGCAAAGAATCCCTTTACAAATAGATCAAGCCTACATTGGCTAGCCTTTGAGAGGGAACCTAGAGGGTGGTCCCTGGACTCAGCCTGTGTCGCACTTTGCAGGGCACAATTCAAAATGTAGAAAAGAGTAAGGGAAAGATAGAGAAAGTTGGACATGAATGGCAGAGAGCAAACAGAGCCTGAAAGCAGACTTCTGATAATTTACCTTTGCAGTGGCAAAAACTGTATACATCTGAGAATGGCATAAAAATGAGGCACTCTGGCTTTCCAGGGAGTGCAGGAGGCATTTCAAAGGGTTTTCACAGCTCAGGCGTGATTCGCAGCACCCCAATTAAATGAGTAGGAGAGTCAGTCTGGTGAGTGAAGGAGAGCTGACCAGCCAGAAGCAGCGTCCGACTTCCCCCAGAGCCCTCTAGAGAGAAATGGCCAAGCCCCCCAAAACTAAGTGTCCTGGGCTTCAGAGGTAACAAAGCTTTCAGCTAAAGGCCCTAGGAGCTCTCTGGCTTGGTGCTACATCTTGACAGAGACCAAGCAGCAGAGAACCGTAGAGAGTAGTTTCACTCACCAGAGTAGAGAAGTGGTGTGGACGTGAATGTGAAGTCAAGCAATGGTATCAATGTGCTGTGTCCACAGCAGACAGACCGTTTCACAAAAGGCCATCAGAATTGTGGGAATTCCTCAGAGCAAAAAGGGAAAAACAAACAAAAAGAAAAAAGAGGAAAAAAACTGAGGAATCCCACCTATCCTGATTTTAAGCCCTTTATCTAAGTCATGGCACCACATGTTAGGTTTTTAAAAAGAAGTAGCCGAGTAAGAACAGCATCACACGCGTGGTGTTCAGGTAAGGCATAGGTTTATTCATCATTCCAGCTGACACGAGGCCATCTTGGTCCTCCTCGTGGTGGGGAAAGGCCTGGGAAACAGATTTGGGAGAGCTGGGAAAGAGAGAGAGCTGGGAAAGAGAAGGGAAGGAAAGAGATGAGAAAGAGATAGAAAAGAGCAGAGAGAGTCTGGGAAAGGTCGGAAAGAGAGAGCTAGGAAAGAGAAGAGAGCTAGGAAAGAGAAGAGAAGGAAATAGCTGAGAAAAAGCTAGATAAAAGCAGAGAATCCAAAAGTTTCTTGTATCTGAATAGGCCTATCTTTTTGCATATTTGGGAAGTTCTCTGCTAGGATCCTGTGCAACAAATTTCCTACACCTTAACTTGTGTCTCTAGGTGCTTCTCTACACCCATTATCCTCCGATTAGGCCTTCTGATGGGGTCTTCCAAATGTTGAATAGATCTATCGTATTTCTTGGATTTGTCTTGGATAACTGTATGTTCTTTCTCTATAATATCAAGGCTGTCTTCAAACCTGAGATTCAATCTTCTGCATGGTCTAACTTACTGTCAAGACTTTCTACTTTGTCTTTTTTTTATTTCTTTTCCCACTAATTGGTCGGCTTTGATGGCTTTGAATTATTTGTTGGAGCTTTGTTTTAGATCTTGTATGAACTACTTTACTTCCTTAATTTGGTGTTGTGTTTATTCTAAAATCACTTAGTTGATTGGTCATGGTTTACTTCGACTCCCATTCCTTCTTTCAGGCTCCATTCAGCATTCCCTTTGTGGTCTCCCTGAATTCTTTCAGCTGTCTCTTTATTGATTCCATGAATGCCTCTATTGATCTTTGTCTATTCTCATCCTGCTCTCACAATTCCTGTATTACTCTTGATTAGCTCCCTCATGTTCTCACAATTCCTGTAGTTTTCTTTGACTTTTCTCAGCCTGCTCATGCCATTCCTGACTTTCTCTTTGTCTGTTCTCAGACTGCTCATGCAATTCCTGTCTATCTCTTTGGCTGTTCTCAGCATGCTCACAAAATACCTTTATTTTTCTTTGAGTGTTCTCAACCTGCTCACACGTTTCCTGTATCAATCTTTGAGTAGCTTCCTCATGCTCATGAGATTCTTCTATTGATCTTTGGTTTGCCTCCTCTCTCTCCCTATCATGCTCACATTGAGTCTTTGCAGGTTTTTACTCTTTTCTGTTACCATATTTACCAGTATTGTTTGTAGAGCTTTTTGGGAACTCTGCTCTGGATTATTCATTATCTGTTCGGTCCCCTGATTATCATGAGTGGGAATGGAAATACCAGATTTGCCATTTTTCTTGTATTTTTCTGACTTGTTCTGCCCATTTGGGATGAAAGTAACACCAGTTTTGTGCTAGAACACTATTTTAAAGCAAGCATCAACCAACATCTGTAGTTGCACAGTCAAAAGTCTGCAGATACAATCTAGTTCAACAGATACAATCTATTCAACATCAAACAATGATGTCTTAATGGGCTAAGAACAGCAAAGAAATACTTGGCAAACCAGAAATTATTAGGTTTAGAGAGAAATGGGAAAATAGGATTAAAGGGATGTGGAAAGGTAAAAGGAGGGTGAAATTAACCAAGTCAATAATAAAGAGGGAGATGGATTGGACAGAATGATGGGAGAGAGAGACAAAAAAGAGGCAAGAAAAATGGAAAACCAGAATTTCAATTTAAAAACTGAAACTTAAAAATTATCTGTTTTTAATGGTGAAATTGATAGAAGAGCAGAGCTAGGATGAGAGGAGGGAAGGGATAGAAAGATGATCTGAAAAACTAAAAAATAAAACTTCTTAAAAATAATATATGTATAAAGAGATAATATTGTTTTTAAGAAATTTAGGCTTAAGTGGTTTAAATTGAGTAATAAATTTCTGGATTAAGTGTTCACACAATGGGGGATACAATTGACTATGGGTAAATCTGAGGATGAGCCGAACAGCAATTAAGTCAGGCAAAAAAGAAGGAAAGAAGAAAAAAAATGAAAAGTATGGAAAAGAAAAAGAATAAATGGACCAAAAGGTTACTAGAGTTAAAAAAGAAGCACAAACACACAATAGAAAACAACTTTTAAACATTAAAAATTAAAAATAGGTACAAAAAAGAGTTGTTATGTTATTTTTATTTTTTGGGGAGTGGAGGGTGGATGGGAAGATCCTGAATATCCCTTGTCTCTTGGTTGAGTCTCTGATCTGCTTGTGGTGTCTGGTTTTCCTGTGGCTTGATTGATTTCTTAAGTCAGTTTGTTTGAGCAGGCAAAAAAATGCTGTGCTTTACCCAGGATTTTGTGATCCTCCGCCTAAACTACTTCAGTGGGAGGGAGATCTGCTTTGAGTATCACAAAAGAGGGAGTTGGCTGTTTCCTCTACTTTGGAAGATGCTGTGATGAGGCTAGGATCTGGGTAGGGTTGAGGCCTTTCAGTAAACAGTAGCTTTTCTCTGAGCGGCTAGCTTCTGAGATACACAGAGCCCAGCCTGGATGGTTTATGTTTACTGAACTTCAATTGCTTGTCTAGTTAGCGGTAGGGAGGAGCAGCCTCTGGCTCTGTTTACCCAGTGAAAAAAGACACTCCCCTGGTGGCAGACCTTCTGCCTGTGCTGGGTGACTTTCCCTTGGGTGGAGCTGAGCCTGTCAGGTCAAGTCAAGTTTCTGTGACCTGCTAAATGACTCTTTTGTTCTCTTCCAAGTCTTGAGTTGGAGCTCGGTGCTCAGCTGGGCCTTTGTCAGTATCAAAGATGGAGATTTCCCGGAAGGGTGGCCTTCCCTCCTCTGCTCCCTGAGAAAGAGGGAGGATGTTAGGTTTCTACTCATGCCAGAATCTTGGCTCCTGGATCATCTCTGGTCTTCGATTTGTATGATGAAGATATCTGCTCCTTGTCAGTTCTTTCTGGTGTTGAATAGTATCTTCTTGCCTGCTGCATCTGGCACCTTTGTCCCGTACTCTCTGTGTTGAAGGTAGGGCCACCGCTGCCACCACCACTGCCACCACCGCCACCACCACCTAGGCAGCCGCAGCCATGGCTACTGGAACGTGCTCAGATCTGTCTCCTTGCCTGGATTTTCCCTCTCTAGCTAAACTCTTTGTACTGTCATAGACTTGGTGTAATTCTCTGTCCTAGGACTGTTTACTGGAACACCAAAGTTGCTTTCTATGCGAGAGCTTGTTTAGCCTCCAGCTTCTCCTCTGCCATCTTTCCGGTACTCCCAACTCATCCTGTGTTCTTACATAAGAAATTTTTTACCCTCCTACCTCCCCTATTACAAAAATCGATATACAACATGGAACCAAATTCAAATACCTGGATAAAAGGTGTATACCATAGGAGGAAAAATATAAAATAGAACCAAAAAAAATCATATGCTCTATTAAAATCCAGAAGTATAAGGGTAAACTCTTCTGAACCTATCTTAATGTTCATTTCCTACAGCTTAATTTTAAATAATAATATAGTATCTCTCTCTTTCTCTTTACCAAATTATAGAGATTTGCAGCTTTTCTAATCATCTGATAAAATTATCATAAGTATATGCTAATTATAGCAAATATATGATCAGTTTTGTGTTGATGGGATGGAAAAGACAATAAAAATAAATTTGAACACAATGGACAAAAATTGAATTTTAATAATTACTATACAATTCACACTAAGAAGAGATAAAAATTATCTCGAGAAATACATTCAGTAGATACTGTTAAAGGTTAGTGAGATAAAATTATTACCTCCTGAATTACAACTATCATATAATTTGGTTGAAAATTGCAGAAGCATACATTTCAACTTAATTTCATGTATTTTGATAACATTTATTTCCTGTCCTTTTCGGATGATGGGAAATCTGAACATTTATTCAAAACCAGTTGACTAGCCAAAATGCATGAACTGTGAAGAAGAAAGGAAGTCACGCAAGACACTGCATCTTTCATTCTCTTACAGAGAACGATGAGAAAAATAAATATCTGATATCATTTTCCTTCAGATCAATTTCAAATATGCTTCTTGATGAGAATTTTAAGAAAAAAAACTTTTGTTCCTTTTATTCTTGAGTCAAAGGAAAATCACAATCTCCTTGTGTAAAATTTGGATAAACGCTAAGAACTCTATTAGATTTTTTGAAATTATGGAAGTGGAGTAAGCACAAGCTACCGAAGGTCATATCAATTTTAAGAATTTTACACATGAGTTCAATCCCTAATTATTACTTCGTTTCCACATAGAATCTTTCATTGTTCACACAAACTGGTGTTATGTCTGTCTTCTTTCGGAAAATATAATTTGTTTTCAGACAGTATTGCACAGGAAAAAATAATAGACTGAATACAGCCCTGTTTCTAATTGGACTGGTACATCAAGTATTTTTTCTGAAGATCTACCATGCGAAAGAAAGATGGAACAGTGTAGTTAGATAGTTTAGATATATGAATTCAGAAGATGATCAGCAGACATGGTGGTTTTGAAAACAGGTTGTTTCTGACGACGTGCATATTTATACAGCAACATATTAATAATTGAATAATATCAAAAATTGGCTACAATTTTTCAATAAGTTTTTTATTGTAAAAATACCTTACAGAGGGGTTACAATTACATGAGCAAGGTAATAAGTACATGTCTTATCAAGCATTGCCGCCTCCTCTTTTCCTTTTTCCCTACCATTCCTGTCCTCCAATTTTTGAAGCAAACTTTGAACATGAATAAAATTCTTTGGATTGATTCAACATGAATACTTACATGAAATCCTGGAAAAGATCCCTCTCTTTCTCCTGTTCCTCCTCCTGTTCACCCTCCCACTCTTTTCCCACTCCTCATCCTCTTCCTCTTCTTCCTCCTTTTGCTGTTCCTCATCCTCTTCCCCCTCCACCTACTCTTCCTTCTTGCCTTACTTCTTCCCATTCTTCTCTTTTCCCTTCTTCTCTTCCTCTCTCCCTCGTTCCTCTCCTCCCTCCCTCCCTCTCTACCTTCCTCGCTCCTCCCCTTTCTTCCTCCCTTCCTCTTTCCCAACCTTCTTTGCTTCGTTCCTTCCTTTCATCCTTCCTTCTTTCCTTCCTTCCTTCTTTCCTTCCTTCCTTCCTTCTTCCTTTCTTCCTTCCTTTCTTCCTTCCTTCCTTCTTCCAGTTTTCTTTTCTCCCTTTCTATACTTCATTCTTTCTTCCTACTCATACTTAACTTCTCTCTGCTAACATACATCCACACTCGTTTCCTTCTTATCTTTCACCTTACCCTCCCTGACTGACCCAAGAATGAAGATTGCAGTTTAACTCATTGCTTGGGAGTGAAAACTGGGGTTGAGATTGGAACTAATATCTGGGCCTTTATCTCAAAGGCCTGGATTTGTACTCTTGAGGTGGAATTTGAACCCCTATCCCGGTCCAGAGAGGCTGAGCCTGAGCCTTCAATTCACAGTGTGGGCTTTGAACTGAGGGCCTGCACTTGATTTCAGGGCCTGTTCCTAAAATTAGTGCTTAGGACCTGAACTCTGATCCTAGGCATTTAACTCATAGCTAGGCATTGAAGTCAGGTATGAGCCTTAAAGTCAGAGCCTGGGCCTTGAATTCATGTCCTGAATGAACTTGTGACCTGGGATTGAAATAGGGGCCTGGGACCTGAACTGGGATCCTTGCCTTAAACTCATTGCCTGGGAATGAACTCACAGCATAGGCTTTGAAATTAGTTCCTGGGCCTTCAAATCACAGCTTGGGTCTTGAATTCCAAACTAGTTCCTTGACCTAACTGTCTATGCCTGGAGTGTTGGGCCGGGAACTTGAACTCATCTGGGCCTTGAATTGGTAGCCTGGGCCCTGAATATGGGGCCTGAGAATTGAACTCACAGCCTGTGCTTTGAACTAGGAGACTGGGGCTTGAACTCAGTTCTGGGCCTTGAACGAGTGACCTAAACCTTGAATATGGGTCCATGGACTTGAATTTGGAGAGTCAGCAATGTTCCTGAGCTTCTCTGTGCTCAATGCTGGTGCTCAACTACTGGAGACTCAATGGTTTTTCTGTTTGTTCCATAACTGGAGAAGGATTTTCTGTTTTAGTTTTTGAATCACGAATCTACTTTTTGCTACAAGAGAAGTTAATCCATCTGGTTCCATATTTCTCACATTTGCTTTGTTTGCTTCCCCTTTATATGTAAATATTTCCCTTTATGTGAAAGTGGAGGGACTGGGATGGGAGGCAGGGAGTGTGTAATGTCTGTGGAGGGAGGTGATCTACACTTGTATGCTTTCTACAGAAAGGCAGGAGAGGGCATTAGCAGGCTTTCCAGCCTGTTGGGGGATAAGTAAGATGGACAGGGTACAGAGACAGGTGTGTACAAAAAAGAAATAGTGGCAAGGCCAAAGTATAAACCACACAGGAATAACGTTGCACACATGTGCACACACACAGGGCTGAGAGAAGATTCTAGAACCAGGCCAGGCTTTGCATAAGATGTTCTCTACTATGCCAGCTGTTTTTCCTTCACGTTAGGGTTGAGGGTTTGATACAGATCAGAGATATTTTCCACATACACCTCATTTTCCCAATGTCCACAGGCCAACCTGCCCTGCTGTGGGAAGATCAAACAGCTCCGAAAAGTACACCACAGCCTGAGTTGTTGTTTTGTTGTTGTTGTTTACCTGTTTTGTTCAATATTAAGAAAGACCATGGTTTCCTGAGACAGGCCCTTTGTGAAGTGGAAGAGTCTCCTCCTTTCTTTGCTTCTTTTTCTGCCTCCTCTACCCATCCTTCTCCTCCTCTTCTTTGTCCTGCTGCTATCTGGGTGGGAAGGCCTCAACGTGTTTGTTTGTTTGTTTGTTAGAACGGTTTTCCTAAGGATTTGCTTCTTGCATGGAACACCCTTAGTGAAGTTGAGTAGTAGAAGCCGATGGTGGCAAGACAATTATATTCTCTTAGATTCTCTTCCAGGGCATGGGTGAAACCTGGCATAGGTGTCTTTCTCTTCCCTAGGTAATGGAGCCTCAGGGTGAGAAAATGAAAAACCCAGTCAAGAAGAAGAAAGGAACTGAAGAAAGAGAGGGAAGAAGTAAAGGAGGAAGGAAGGGGGAAGGGATGAACGCAGAAAGGATGGAGGATAGTGAAGGAGGGATGAAGGTGGCAAAGAGAGGGGAGGGAGCGGGGCAATGACGGTGGGAAAAAGAAGGCTGGAAGGGAAAAGAGAAGCCAGGAAGGAGAGAAGGAAGAGGGAAGGGAAGGAGGAGGGAAAGATGGAACATGAAAAGAAATATGGACCATTCTAGGAAGGTGGAGGGGACAAAGAGGTAGGGAACGAGGGAAGGAAGGGAGTAAGAATTAAGGGAATAGAAAAGGGCAAAGGAAGAAATGTAGGAAGAGAGAGAGAAGAAGGAAGGAGGGAGAGGGCATGGAAGGAAGGAAGGAAGGCAGAGATAAGGGAGGGCAGAGAAAAGAAGGAAGTAGGGAAAGAAGGAAGTAGGGAGGAGGAGAGGATGGGAGATAGAAAGAAGAATGAAAATGAGAGAGGGAGAAGATGGCAGAGGAGAAGCTGGAATTTGAACAAGCTCTTGCAGAGAAAGCAGTTTTAGAGTTCCAGTGAACAGTCCTAAGCCAGAGAATCACACAAAGTGTGCCATCACAGAACAGAGACAGGCCACAGAGGGAAAATCCAGGCAAGGAGACACATCTGAGTGCTTGCCAGCAGCCGCTGCCACGGTGTAATTGGTGGCAGCGGCGACTGCAGGGCACAATACCTGAGCCACAGAGAGTCCAGGATGAAGGAGCCAGACGCAGCAGGCGAGCGGATTCTACTCAACACCAGCAAGAACCGACAAGGAGCGGACATCTTCATCCTGCAGTTCACAGACCAGAGACGACCCAGGAACCAAGACTCAGTGTGAGTAGAAGCCCGACGTCCTCACTCCTTCTCAGGGAGCAGAGGATGGAAAGCCACCCCTCCCCCCACACAGTACCGGAGATCTCCATCTTGGATACCGACAAAGCTCAGAGGAGCTGCTAGCTCCAACTCAGGCCTTGGAATAAAACGAGTCATTTAGGAGGTCACAAGAACTTAAAGGCGGCGGCGTGACCTGCCAGACTCAGCTCCATCCAGGGAAAAGTCACCCAGCTCGGGCACCAGCCCTAGAAGAGGCTTTCTTCACTGGGTAATCAGAGCCAGAGGCTGCCCCTCCCTCTAGCAGCCTCCACAATCAATTGAAAATCAGTTAACAGAAAAACTGAGAATGATACCAGGCTGGGCTCTGTGAGTTTTTCACAAAATAGGCCCGGGGAAAAGCTACTGTTTGTTGAAAGGCCTCAACTCTACCCAGAACCTAGCCTCATCACTGCATCCCCCTCAGTTGTGATTGTCAAAGCTGATCAGCCTCCCATTAAACTAACCTGGGAGGAGGATCTCAAAATCCTAGGTAAAGCAGAGCATTTTTCTGCCTGTTCGAACAAACTGACTTAAAAAACCAACCAAGCCACAGGACCAGAGACTCCAACAAGAGGCTGGTTACAGACACAAGGGAGATACAGGATTTTTCCCACCCCTCCAAAAAAAAAATCAAAGAACTTTTTTTTCTTCTTCTTCTTCATCTTCTTCTTCTTCTTCTTCTCTTTTTTTTGGTAACTTAAATAAAAATTGTTTTTTCTTTTCTAAAACTTTTTTTAATCTTTTGAAAAAAAATTGTTTTCCAGTAACTTTTTTTCCCTCTTATAATTTTTATTTTAGGAATATGTGAATGTGCGTTTGTCTTTCTTTTTTTTTTTTTTTGCCTTCTTTCTATTTTTTAATTACCTTTTTGTTTTTTGTTTAGTTCCACTGAACTTCTGATCTTTTTTCTTCCTTTCCTATCCTTTTCACCTTTTCCTCTCTTTTGTTCTTCTTTATGTGACTTAACACTTTGTAGACCCTATCCTCCATTGTGTACACACTTAATCCACAAATTTATTACTCAATTCGAAACCTCTGAGATTTAAATTTCTTAATAGCAGTACTACCTCTTTATACCTATATAATATTTTAAGCATTTTTATTTTTAAGTTTTTCACATCTCCTCTATGTCCCTCCACTTCTCTCAATATATTCACATTCTACTCTAAATATATTGGTTTTGTTTCTCCATAATATTAATAATTTTTACTTTTCTATTTTTTCTTGTGTCTTTTTTTTCCCTTTCCCTTTCTTCTTTTTTTCCCTCTCTCTAATTTCATCCAACCCAACCTATTTCCTGCATTGAGATTAGGACTTAGTTAACTCTCTCTGTGCCTCCCCACACCAATCTATTCCTATTTTTTACCCACATCTCTCCCTAACCCTAATAATTTCTGGTTTTCCAAATTCTTTTCTGCAGTTCGAAGCCCATTAACAAGTAGTTGTTTTATGTTGAATAGATGTATCTGTTGAACTAGATTGTATCTGTAGAATATTGACTATGTAAATTCAGACTTTGGTTGATGCTTGCCTTAAGATAGTGTTCGAGCACAAAACTGGTGCTATTTTCATCTCAAATAGGCAGAGGAAGCTGGAAAAACACAAGAAAAATGGCAAATCCGGGTATCTCAATTCCCAATCTTGATAATCAGGGGACAGAACAGATAATGAATAATCAAGAGGAGAATTCTCAAATAGCTCTACAAACACTGCTGGCAAACATGATGAATGAAAAGATAGGAAACATGCAAAGGACTCTATGAGCGTGATAGGGAGTGAGAGGAGGCAATCCAAAAGTTTATACAGGAATATCATAAGCGTGAGGAAGCTACTCAAAAACTGATACAGGATTTGCGTGAGCAGCTTGAGAATACTCAAAGAGAAAGGCAGGAATGGCTTGAGCAAGCTGAGAACACTCAAAGAGAACTGCAGGAATCCCACGAACAGGAGGAAGCTAATCAAAGAGCAAAACAGGAATTGAGAGAGCAGGGAGAGAATACACAAAGATCATTAAAGGCATTCATGGAATCCATTAACAAAGAGCTGAAGGAAGTCAGGGAGACCGCAAAGGGAATGCTGAATGGAACCCAACAGAAGGAATGGGAGTTCAAAGAAACCATAAACAATCAAAAAGTGATTTGAGAGTTACACTGAACACCAAATTAAGGAAGTAAAGAAATTTATACAAGATCAAAAACAGAGTTTCAACAAAGAATTTGAAGCCATCAAAGCTGACCAATAGAAGGAAAAGAGATAAAAAACAAAGTAGAGAGTCTTGACAGCAGGTTAGACCATGCAGAAAATCGAATTTCAGGGATTAAAGAGAGCCTAGATATTACAAAGAAAGTACATGCAACCATCCATTAAAGAATCCCATAGACTCCACTCCCAAATTACTCAAGCTGATTCAAAACTTTGGCAAAGTAGTAGGGTATAAAATTAACCCCCCAAAATCAATGGCTTTTCTGTATGCCACGAATTAGAAAAGTGGGGCTGAAATTAGGAAAGCAACTCGATTTGGAATAGCCCCACAAAAAATAAAATACCTAGGAACTTACTTAACCAAAGAAGTGAAGGACCTTTATGATGAAAACTTTAAAATCTTGAAAAAGGAAATGGAAACAGAACTTAGAATGAGGCAAAACCTCCAACGCTCCTGGATTGGAAAGATTAACATCGTGAAAATGGCAATACTTCCCAAGGCTATCTACAAATTCAACGCGATACCTATCAAAATTCCAACCTTATTCTTCAATGAAATAGAAGAGGCAATCCAAAAATTTATATGGAACAATTAAAGACCTCAAATAGCAAAGATGCTCCTCAACGGAAAGTACACTGCTGGAGGAATATCAATACCAAATTTCAAACTCTACGATAAAGCCACAGTAATCAAAACAGCTTGGTATTGGCATAAGAACAGACCTCAGGTCCAATGAAATAGAATTGAAAACCCAGATATGAATCTATAGACCTATAGCCATCTAATCTTTGATAAGGTAGCTAAAACAATAGAATGGCAGAAAGACAACCTCTTCAGTAAGTGGTGCTGGCAAAATTGGTTAACTACATGTAGAAAACTAAAGCTAGATCCTTATATATCACCCTGCACTAGAATCAACTCCAAATGGATCAAAGACCTCGAAGTCAAAGCAGACATTCTGAAAACATTACAGGATGGAATAGGAGAAACCCTAGGTCTCCTTGGCTCAGGCCGAAATTTTCTGAATAGAGACCCGGAAACAAAACAAATCAAAGAAACGTTGGACAAATGGAAGTTGCAGAGCTTCTGCATGGCAAAGGACATAGCTAGCAAGATCAATAGAAAGACCACAGATTGGGTGAAGATCTTCACCTGCCATACAACTGACAAGGGTCTCATATCTAAAATATACTTGGAACTCAAAAAATTAAATCCCCCAAACAGGAATCCTCAAAGAAACAACTGCCCAATAAATAAGTGGGCTAAAGACTTAAAGAGAAACTTCTCTGAAGAAGAAAGATGGCCAATAAACACATGAAGAAATGCTCAACATCCCTAGCCATAAAATAAATGCAAATCAAAACAACATTGAGATACCATCTCACTGCAGTTAGAATGGCAAAAATCAAGAACTCTAACAACAACAGATGCTGGAGGGGATGTGTACAGAAGGGAACCTTACTTCATTGTTGGTGGGAATGAATACTTGTTCAACCACTTTGACAAGCAGTATGGAGGTTCCTCAAAAGACTTCACATAGAGCTCCACTATGACCCAGCAATCCCACTTTTGGGCATTTGCCCAAATGTTTACAAACAAGACCATACTAAAGCTACCAGCACAACTATGTTTATTGCAGCATTATTTACCATACCTAAGATATGGAACCAACACAGATGCCCCCAAGAAAATGTGATATATATACCCAATGGAATTCTATGCCTCCATCAGAAAGAATGACATTGCCCCATTTGTTAGTAAATGGAAAAACTTGGAAAAAATTATATTAAGTGTATAAGCCAGACTCAAAGAAACATAGGTCCCATAGTTTCCCTTATTTGCAATATGTAGTATATGTATGAGTCAAGCGGAAAAGGTCAGATAATGTGATGTTAGGAAAATGAACCCTTAGATATGAATTTTAACGTTTTTTTCTTACATGCCTGTGTTTCTAAAGCATTTATAAGATTATTTCTTTGTTGCTTTGTATGTCCCTCCCCCACAGTATAACCCCTGCTTTCACTGTATTTGATGTCAGTATAAGTTGTGGAGGAGATGGGGAAAAACAAGTCGTTTAAGGATACAGGTGGACCTGTTCTAACAATGAGATGTACAAGTTGTCATGTTGAAAACAAGCTTTACAATGGTGGTGCAGGAGTGGGGGGAGGATATGAGGGTATGAGGATATGAGGGGGAGGGGGATGCTGGGAAGGGATGTGAAGGGTAAACAAAGGAGGAGGCTGCAATGCTTGGTAAGAAATGTATGCATTATCCTGCCCATCTAATTGTAATCCATCTGTACGATATGTTCACAAATAAAATAAAATAATAAAAAAAGAAAATAAAGACTAACAAGTGACAAGTAATATACTTATTACTTTACTTATGTAGCTCTGACGTCTCTGTACACAATCGACAATAAAAAATAAATTTATAAAAGAAAAAAATGAGAGAGGGAGGGAGGGGATGAAGGGAAGTAGGGAGGAAAGTAGGCAACAAGGAAAAGATGTAGGGAAAGGAAGACAGAAGTCAGGAAGGAAGAAGGTAATAAAGAAGGTAGGAACGAGGAAGAGAAAGTTAGAAGGAAGCTAGTAATGAAGGGAGGTAAGGGGAAAAGAAGGAGGGAATAAAACTTGAGAGTGAAGAAGGACAAGAAAGAAAGGAAGGGAGGAAGAAGGGGAAAAGAAGGGAAGAAGGGAAATAAAGGATGAGGTGGAGTTGTGATCATGTTACACTGTGGAGGGAGCTCTTTTCTTCACACAACACTCAGAGCTGGCGTGTCTGAACTGACTTTGTTTCCATCCTGGGTCTTGCTAACCATGTGGGATATCCAAGGAATTAGATTCTGAACTTGGGTCTGGTGGGGTGGGTAGTGGCTGGCAAATAACTGTTATCCTGGGCCTGTATTTGTGTTAGAGAATTTAAAGGCAACGAATCACACGTTCAACTCCAAGTTGTTCTGTATTGACAGCTCAAGGCCAACCATGGCTTGATCCAGCCCCAGATACTTTCTGGGCCTGAGGGTGGGCCGGAATATATTTGCATAAATGCCAAGGAAAGGAAAGGGAAAATTGGCTGCTAGTGGTCAGCATTTGTTCTTTATCTTCTCCACAGTGTGCTCAGAGCCTCATTTGAATTATCCATGGTTCCCCAGGTAGGTGGGGGGGAGGGGCCCGGGAGCAGCTGCCCTCCTCCTCCTTGTCTTCCTCTTCCTCTTCCTCTTCCTTTACCTCCACTAACCCCAAGGAGGGCATGGGCAACCATTAGATTATCATTGGGAAAAGGCATAGCACGATGCTACAGCCAGTTCAGCCAAAGGACACCAGAGATAGCAGGAAACCCTGCACCAGGATCAGGAATCGCTGGGGAAGAGGAGTGCATGTAGGTGGAGTAGGGAATTTAAGAAATAGATGGAAGAGTTCCAGGAAGATGGCGGAGGATAAGCTGGAATCTGAACAAGCTCTCGCATAGAAAGCAATTGCAGAGTTCTAGTGAACAGTCCTAAGCCAGAGAATCACACCAAGTGTGCCATCACAGGACAGAGAGTTAGACAAGAGAGGGTAAGCCAAGGAAACATATCAGCTGCCGCTACGGCGGCAGGGTCGCGGCGACAACCACGGCCTCGGGGTCATACCTGAGACACAGAGAGTCCAGGACGAAGGAGCCAGACGCAGCGGACGAGCGGATTCTACTCAACACCAACAAGAACCGACAAGGAGCGGAAATCTTCATCCTGCTGTTCGCAGACCAGAGACGACCCAGGATCCAAGACTCGGCGTGAGTACAAGCCCGACATCCTCACTCTTTCTCAGGAAGCAGAGGAGGGAAGGCTACCCCTCCCCCCCCCAGCACCGATGATCAACATCTTGGATACCGACAAAGCTTGGAGGAGCTGCTAGCTCCAGCTCAGGCCTTGGAATAAAACAAGTCATTTAGCAGGTCACAAGAACTTAACGGCGAAGTGACCTGCCAGACTCAGCACCATCCAGGGAAAAATCACCCAGCTCAGGCGCCAGCCATCGGAGTGCCTTTCCTCACTGGGTAACCAGAGCCAGAGGCTGCCCCTCCCTCTAGCAGCCACCATAATCAATTGAAAAATAGAAACCCTGAGAATGGCTCCAGGCTGGGCACTGTGAGCTTTATCACAAAATAGCCCCAGGGAAAAGGTACTGTTTGTTGAAAGGCCTCAACTCTACCCAGAACCTAGCCCCATCACCACATCCCCCTCTTTTGAGACTCTCAAAGCAGATCACCCTCCGAGAAAACTAACCTGGGAGGGGGATCTCAAAATCTTGGGTAAAGCAGAGCATTTTTCTGCCTCATCCAACCAACCGACTTAAGAAACCAATCAAGCCTCAGGACCTCAAGCTGACCAGAGACTCCAACAAGAGACTGGTTAGAGACAAAAGGGAGATACAGGATTCTTCCCACTCCTGCCCCCCCCCAAAAAAAACAAAAACTTTTTCTTTTTTTTTCTTCTTCTTCTTTTCTTTTTTTGCTTGATTTTTGTTTTTTGCTACCTTATATATATATTTTCCCTTCTAAAACTTTTATTAATCTTTAATTTTTGCCTCTTCTGAAAAAATAATTGTTTTCCAGTAACTTTTTTTTTTCTCATCTTATAATTTTTATTTTAGGAATATGTGAATGAGCTTTTTCCTTTCTTTTCTTGTCTTCTTTCTCTTTTTCTTTCTTTCTTAATTATCTTTTTGTTTTTTGTCTAGCTCTACTGAACTTCTGATCTTTTCTTCTCCCTTTCCTATCCTTAAAGCTTTTCACATCTCCTCTATGTCCCTCCCCTTCTTGGAACATATTCACATTCCTCTCTAAATACACGGTCTTTTAACTTCTATAATAACATTAATTTTTATGTTTCTATTTTTCTTTCTGGTCTCTCTCTGTCTCTACTTGCATCCTACCCAACCCATTTCCTGCATTGTGAATAGGACATAGTTAACTCTCCCTGTGCCTCCCCACACCAATCTATTCCTATTTTTTACCCACATCTCTCCCTAATCCTAATAAGTTCTGGTTTTCCAAATTCTTTTCTGCGGTTCAAAGTACTTTAACATATAGTTGTTTGATGTTGAATAGATGTATCTGTTGAACTAGATTGTATCTGTAGACTATTGACTGTACAAACGCAAACTTTGGTTGATGGTTGCCTTAAGATAGTGTTCTAGCATAAAACTGGTGCAATCTTCATCTCAAATGGGCCGAGTAAGCCGGAAAAACACAAGAAAAATGGCAAATTCGGGTATCTCAATTCCCAATCTTGATAATCAGGGATTCGAACAGATAAAGAATAATCCAGAGGAGCAATCCCACTTTTGGGCATTTACCCAAATGTTTACAAACAAGACCACACTAAAGCTACCAGCACAACTATGTTTATTGCAGCATTATTTACCATAGCTAAGATCTGGAACCAACCCAGATGCCCCTCAGTAGATGAATGGATCAAGAAAATGTGGTATATATACACAATGGAATTCTATGCCTCCATCAGAAAGAATGATATTTCCCCATTTGTTAGGAAATGGAAAGGTTTGGAAAAAATTATATTAAGTGAAGTAAGCCAGGCCCAAAGAAGCATAGGTCCCATGGTTTCCCTTATTTGCAATATCTAGTATAGGTATGAGTCAAGCGGAAAAGGTCAGATAATGTGATGGTAGGAAAATGAACCCTTAAATATGTATTTTAATGTTTTCGTTTCTTTCATGCATGTATCTCTAATGCATTTATAAGATTATTTCTTTGTTGCTTTGTATGTCCCTCCCCCACAGTGTAACCCCCGTTTTCACTATATTTGATGTCAGTATAACATGTGGAGTAGATGGGGACAAACAAGTCGTTTAAGGATTCAGGTGGACCTGTTGCAACAATGAGAAGTACAAAATGTCATGTCAAAACCAGCTTTACAATGCCGGTGTGGGGGGGGGGAGGGGGGTATAATTGGGTGGGGGGTGGGGGGTAAAATTGGGTGGGGGGAGGGGGGAGGCGGGGAAGGGAAGTGAAGGGTAAAAAAAGGAGGAGGCTGCAATGCTTGGTAAGAAATGTATCCATTATCCTGCCCATGTAATTGTAGCCCCTTTGTACAGTATGTTCTCAAATAAAATAAAATACAATTTAAAAAAAAAAAAAAAAAGAATAATCCAGAGGAGAGTTCCCAAATAGCTCTACAAACACTAATAGGAAACATGATAAATGAGAAGTTTGACAATGTACAAAGGACTCTGTATGAGCGTGATAGGGAGAGAGAGGAGGCATCCCAGAAGTTTATACAGGAATATCATAAGCGTGAGGAAGCTACTCAAAAACTGATACAGGATTTGCGTGAACAACTTGAGAATGCTCAAAGAGAAGGGGAGGAATGGCGTGAGCAGGCAGAGAACACTCAAAGAGAACTGCAGGATTCCCTCGAACGGGAAGAAAGAGAACTGCAAGAATTCCACAGACGGGAAGAAGCTAATCAAAGAGTAATTCAGGAATTGAGAGACCAGGTAGAGAATACACAAAGATCACTAAAGGCATTCATGGAATCCATTAACAAAGAGCTGAAGGAAGTCAGGGAGACCACAAAGGGAATGCTGAATGGAACCCAACAGAAGGAATGGGAGTCCAAAGAAACCATAACCAATCAACTAAGTGATTTGAGAACAAACACTGAACACCAAATTAAGGAAGTAAAGAAATTCATACAAGACCTAAAACAGAGCTTCAACAAAGAACTTGAAGCCATCAAAGCTGACCAATTAGAAGGAAAAGAGATAAAAAACAAAGTAGAGAGTCTTGACAGCAGGTTAGACCATGCAGAAGATCGAATCTCAGGGATTGAAGACAGCCTAGATATTATAGAGAAAGAACATACAACCATCCAAGACAAGTCCAAGAAATATGATAGGTCTATCCAACACCTGGAAGACACCATCAGAAGGCCCAATCTAAGGATAATGGGTGTAGAGGAGCACCTAGAAACAGAAGTTAATGGTCTAGGAAATTTGTTTAACAGGATCCTAGCAGAGAACTTCCCAAACATACAAAAAGATAGGCCTATTCAGATACAAGAAGCTTTTAGAACCCCAAATAGACCAGACCAGAATAGGACATCTCACCTTCACATTGTAATCCACACAGGATCAACCCAGACCAAGGAAAAGATCCTTAAAGCTGTCAGGAAGAAAAGGTTATCACGTATAAAGGGAAAGCAATTAGAAATACCTCAGATTTCTCAGCAGAGACAATCAAAGCAAGAAGAGCCTGGAATGACGTATGCCATTCCCTAAAAACAAATAATTATCAACCAAGAATACTGTACCCAGCTAAACTCTCCTTCATAACTGAAGGCCAAATAAAAACCTTCCATAGCAAAGAAAAATTGAAACAATACATCTCCACCAAACCAGCCCTACAAAAGATTCTTAAAGATGTCCTACACATAGAAAACCAACAAGACCTCAACAAAGGCCAAGAAACTGCACCCAAACTGAGAATCCAAGAACCTTAGGAAGAACCCAGTTTCTGCAGCCCTCAAGAAGGTGGATAACATGGCAGGAACTCCAAATACCTCTCAGTCCTATCTCTTAACGTTCACGGACTGAACTCTCCAATTAAGCGACATAGACTGTCTAGTTGGATTAAAAAACAAGACCCTTCTATCTGCTGCCTCCAGGAGTCACATCTTGCCCGTAAAAACAAACACATCTTCAATGTTAAAGGCTGGAACAAAATCTACCAAGCAAACGGCCCTCATAAACAGGCGGGAGTTGCAATCCTAATATCAGATAAAATAGACTTCAAACTAAAATTCATGAGAAGAGATAAAGAAGATCGCTACATACTAATTAAAGGATCTCTCCTTCAGGAGGATATTACAATTCTAAATATCTATTCGCCAAACAATGGATCACCCAAATTTATCAAAGAAACACTACTTTCCCTCAAATCCCATATAGATCCAAAGACATTAATTGTTGGGGATTTTAACACACCACTCTCCCCACTAGATAGATCAACTCGGCAAAAACTCAACAGAGAAACCGCAGATCTAACCAGCTGCATAGATCAACTAGACTTAACAGACATTTACCGAACATTTCACCCAGCAGCATCAGAATACACATTCTTCTCAGCAGCACATCCTGCAGTTCACAGACCAGAGACGACCCAGGAACCAAGACTCAGTGTGAGTAGAAGCCCGACGTCCTCACTCCTTCTCAGGGAGCAGAGGATGGAAAGCCACCCCTCCCCCCACACAGTACCGGAGATCTCCATCTTGGATACCGACAAAGCTCAGAGGAGCTGCTAGCTCCAACTCAGGCCTTGGAATAAAACGAGTCATTTAGGAGGTCACAAGAACTTAAAGGCGGCGGCGTGACCTGCCAGACTCAGCTCCATCCAGGGAAAAGTCACCCAGCTCGGGCACCAGCCCTAGAAGAGGCTTTCTTCACTGGGTAATCAGAGCCAGAGGCTGCCCCTCCCTCTAGCAGCCTCCACAATCAATTGAAAATCAGTTAACAGAAAAACTGAGAATGATACCAGGCTGGGCTCTGTGAGTTTTTCACAAAATAGGCCCGGGGAAAAGCTACTGTTTGTTGAAAGGCCTCAACTCTACCCAGAACCTAGCCTCATCACTGCATCCCCCTCAGTTGTGATTGTCAAAGCTGATCAGCCTCCCATTAAACTAACCTGGGAGGAGGATCTCAAAATCCTAGGTAAAGCAGAGCATTTTTCTGCCTGTTCGAACAAACTGACTTAAAAAACCAACCAAGCCACAGGACCAGAGACTCCAACAAGAGGCTGGTTACAGACACAAGGGAGATACAGGATTTTTCCCACCCCTCCAAAAAAAAAATCAAAGAACTTTTTTTTCTTCTTCTTCTTCATCTTCTTCTTCTTCTTCTTCTCTTTTTTTTGGTAACTTAAATAAAAATTGTTTTTTCTTTTCTAAAACTTTTTTTAATCTTTTGAAAAAAAATTGTTTTCCAGTAACTTTTTTTCCCTCTTATAATTTTTATTTTAGGAATATGTGAATGTGCGTTTGTCTTTCTTTTTTTTTTTTTTTGCCTTCTTTCTATTTTTTAATTACCTTTTTGTTTTTTGTTTAGTTCCACTGAACTTCTGATCTTTTTTCTTCCTTTCCTATCCTTTTCACCTTTTCCTCTCTTTTGTTCTTCTTTATGTGACTTAACACTTTGTAGACCCTATCCTCCATTGTGTACACACTTAATCCACAAATTTATTACTCAATTCGAAACCTCTGAGATTTAAATTTCTTAATAGCAGTACTACCTCTTTATACCTATATAATATTTTAAGCATTTTTATTTTTAAGTTTTTCACATCTCCTCTATGTCCCTCCACTTCTCTCAATATATTCACATTCTACTCTAAATATATTGGTTTTGTTTCTCCATAATATTAATAATTTTTACTTTTCTATTTTTTCTTGTGTCTTTTTTTTCCCTTTCCCTTTCTTCTTTTTTTCCCTCTCTCTAATTTCATCCAACCCAACCTATTTCCTGCATTGAGATTAGGACTTAGTTAACTCTCTCTGTGCCTCCCCACACCAATCTATTCCTATTTTTTACCCACATCTCTCCCTAACCCTAATAATTTCTGGTTTTCCAAATTCTTTTCTGCAGTTCGAAGCCCATTAACAAGTAGTTGTTTTATGTTGAATAGATGTATCTGTTGAACTAGATTGTATCTGTAGAATATTGACTATGTAAATTCAGACTTTGGTTGATGCTTGCCTTAAGATAGTGTTCGAGCACAAAACTGGTGCTATTTTCATCTCAAATAGGCAGAGGAAGCTGGAAAAACACAAGAAAAATGGCAAATCCGGGTATCTCAATTCCCAATCTTGATAATCAGGGGACAGAACAGATAATGAATAATCAAGAGGAGAATTCTCAAATAGCTCTACAAACACTGCTGGCAAACATGATGAATGAAAAGATAGGAAACATGCAAAGGACTCTATGAGCGTGATAGGGAGTGAGAGGAGGCAATCCAAAAGTTTATACAGGAATATCATAAGCGTGAGGAAGCTACTCAAAAACTGATACAGGATTTGCGTGAGCAGCTTGAGAATACTCAAAGAGAAAGGCAGGAATGGCTTGAGCAAGCTGAGAACACTCAAAGAGAACTGCAGGAATCCCACGAACAGGAGGAAGCTAATCAAAGAGCAAAACAGGAATTGAGAGAGCAGGGAGAGAATACACAAAGATCATTAAAGGCATTCATGGAATCCATTAACAAAGAGCTGAAGGAAGTCAGGGAGACCGCAAAGGGAATGCTGAATGGAACCCAACAGAAGGAATGGGAGTTCAAAGAAACCATAAACAATCAAAAAGTGATTTGAGAGTTACACTGAACACCAAATTAAGGAAGTAAAGAAATTTATACAAGATCAAAAACAGAGTTTCAACAAAGAATTTGAAGCCATCAAAGCTGACCAATAGAAGGAAAAGAGATAAAAAACAAAGTAGAGAGTCTTGACAGCAGGTTAGACCATGCAGAAAATCGAATTTCAGGGATTAAAGAGAGCCTAGATATTACAAAGAAAGTACATGCAACCATCCATTAAAGAATCCCATAGACTCCACTCCCAAATTACTCAAGCTGATTCAAAACTTTGGCAAAGTAGTAGGGTATAAAATTAACCCCCCAAAATCAATGGCTTTTCTGTATGCCACGAATTAGAAAAGTGGGGCTGAAATTAGGAAAGCAACTCGATTTGGAATAGCCCCACAAAAAATAAAATACCTAGGAACTTACTTAACCAAAGAAGTGAAGGACCTTTATGATGAAAACTTTAAAATCTTGAAAAAGGAAATGGAAACAGAACTTAGAATGAGGCAAAACCTCCAACGCTCCTGGATTGGAAAGATTAACATCGTGAAAATGGCAATACTTCCCAAGGCTATCTACAAATTCAACGCGATACCTATCAAAATTCCAACCTTATTCTTCAATGAAATAGAAGAGGCAATCCAAAAATTTATATGGAACAATTAAAGACCTCAAATAGCAAAGATGCTCCTCAACGGAAAGTACACTGCTGGAGGAATATCAATACCAAATTTCAAACTCTACGATAAAGCCACAGTAATCAAAACAGCATAAGAACAGACCTCAGGTCCAATGAAATAGAATTGAAAACCCAGATATGAATCTATAGACCTATAGCCATCTAATCTTTGATAAGGTAGCTAAAACAATAGAATGGCAGAAAGACAACCTCTTCAGTAAGTGGTGCTGGCAAAATTGGTTAACTACATGTAGAAAACTAAAGCTAGATCCTTATATATCACCCTGCACTAGAATCAACTCCAAATGGATCAAAGACCTCGAAGTCAAAGCAGACATTCTGAAAACATTACAGGATGGAATAGGAGAAACCCTAGGTCTCCTTGGCTCAGGCCGAAATTTTCTGAATAGAGACCCGGAAACAAAACAAATCAAAGAAACGTTGGACAAATGGAAGTTGCAGAGCTTCTGCATGGCAAAGGACATAGCTAGCAAGATCAATAGAAAGACCACAGATTGGGTGAAGATCTTCACCTGCCATACAACTGACAAGGGTCTCATATCTAAAATATACTTGGAACTCAAAAAATTAAATCCCCCAAACAGGAATCCTCAAAGAAACAACTGCCCAATAAATAAGTGGGCTAAAGACTTAAAGAGAAACTTCTCTGAAGAAGAAAGATGGCCAATAAACACATGAAGAAATGCTCAACATCCCTAGCCATAAAATAAATGCAAATCAAAACAACATTGAGATACCATCTCACTGCAGTTAGAATGGCAAAAATCAAGAACTCTAACAACAACAGATGCTGGAGGGGATGTGTACAGAAGGGAACCTTACTTCATTGTTGGTGGGAATGAATACTTGTTCAACCACTTTGACAAGCAGTATGGAGGTTCCTCAAAAGACTTCACATAGAGCTCCACTATGACCCAGCAATCCCACTTTTGGGCATTTGCCCAAATGTTTACAAACAAGACCATACTAAAGCTACCAGCACAACTATGTTTATTGCAGCATTATTTACCATACCTAAGATATGGAACCAACACAGATGCCCCCAAGAAAATGTGATATATATACCCAATGGAATTCTATGCCTCCATCAGAAAGAATGACATTGCCCCATTTGTTAGTAAATGGAAAAACTTGGAAAAAATTATATTAAGTGTATAAGCCAGACTCAAAGAAACATAGGTCCCATAGTTTCCCTTATTTGCAATATGTAGTATATGTATGAGTCAAGCGGAAAAGGTCAGATAATGTGATGTTAGGAAAATGAACCCTTAGATATGAATTTTAACGTTTTTTTCTTACATGCCTGTGTTTCTAAAGCATTTATAAGATTATTTCTTTGTTGCTTTGTATGTCCCTCCCCCACAGTATAACCCCTGCTTTCACTGTATTTGATGTCAGTATAAGTTGTGGAGGAGATGGGGAAAAACAAGTCGTTTAAGGATACAGGTGGACCTGTTCTAACAATGAGATGTACAAGTTGTCATGTTGAAAACAAGCTTTACAATGGTGGTGCAGGAGTGGGGGGAGGATATGAGGGTATGAGGATATGAGGGGGAGGGGGATGCTGGGAAGGGATGTGAAGGGTAAACAAAGGAGGAGGCTGCAATGCTTGGTAAGAAATGTATGCATTATCCTGCCCATCTAATTGTAATCCATCTGTACGATATGTTCACAAATAAAATAAAATAATAAAAAAAGAAAATAAAGACTAACAAGTGACAAGTAATATACTTATTACTTTACTTATGTAGCTCTGACGTCTCTGTACACAATCGACAATAAAAAATAAATTTATAAAAGAAAAAAATGAGAGAGGGAGGGAGGGGATGAAGGGAAGTAGGGAGGAAAGTAGGCAACAAGGAAAAGATGTAGGGAAAGGAAGACAGAAGTCAGGAAGGAAGAAGGTAATAAAGAAGGTAGGAACGAGGAAGAGAAAGTTAGAAGGAAGCTAGTAATGAAGGGAGGTAAGGGGAAAAGAAGGAGGGAATAAAACTTGAGAGTGAAGAAGGACAAGAAAGAAAGGAAGGGAGGAAGAAGGGGAAAAGAAGGGAAGAAGGGAAATAAAGGATGAGGTGGAGTTGTGATCATGTTACACTGTGGAGGGAGCTCTTTTCTTCACACAACACTCAGAGCTGGCGTGTCTGAACTGACTTTGTTTCCATCCTGGGTCTTGCTAACCATGTGGGATATCCAAGGAATTAGATTCTGAACTTGGGTCTGGTGGGGTGGGTAGTGGCTGGCAAATAACTGTTATCCTGGGCCTGTATTTGTGTTAGAGAATTTAAAGGCAACGAATCACACGTTCAACTCCAAGTTGTTCTGTATTGACAGCTCAAGGCCAACCATGGCTTGATCCAGCCCCAGATACTTTCTGGGCCTGAGGGTGGGCCGGAATATATTTGCATAAATGCCAAGGAAAGGAAAGGGAAAATTGGCTGCTAGTGGTCAGCATTTGTTCTTTATCTTCTCCACAGTGTGCTCAGAGCCTCATTTGAATTATCCATGGTTCCCCAGGTAGGTGGGGGGGAGGGGCCCGGGAGCAGCTGCCCTCCTCCTCCTTGTCTTCCTCTTCCTCTTCCTCTTCCTTTACCTCCACTAACCCCAAGGAGGGCATGGGCAACCATTAGATTATCATTGGGAAAAGGCATAGCACGATGCTACAGCCAGTTCAGCCAAAGGACACCAGAGATAGCAGGAAACCCTGCACCAGGATCAGGAATCGCTGGGGAAGAGGAGTGCATGTAGGTGGAGTAGGGAATTTAAGAAATAGATGGAAGAGTTCCAGGAAGATGGCGGAGGATAAGCTGGAATCTGAACAAGCTCTCGCATAGAAAGCAATTGCAGAGTTCTAGTGAACAGTCCTAAGCCAGAGAATCACACCAAGTGTGCCATCACAGGACAGAGAGTTAGACAAGAGAGGGTAAGCCAAGGAAACATATCAGCTGCCGCTACGGCGGCAGGGTCGCGGCGACAACCACGGCCTCGGGGTCATACCTGAGACACAGAGAGTCCAGGACGAAGGAGCCAGACGCAGCGGACGAGCGGATTCTACTCAACACCAACAAGAACCGACAAGGAGCGGAAATCTTCATCCTGCTGTTCGCAGACCAGAGACGACCCAGGATCCAAGACTCGGCGTGAGTACAAGCCCGACATCCTCACTCTTTCTCAGGAAGCAGAGGAGGGAAGGCTACCCCTCCCCCCCCCAGCACCGATGATCAACATCTTGGATACCGACAAAGCTTGGAGGAGCTGCTAGCTCCAGCTCAGGCCTTGGAATAAAACAAGTCATTTAGCAGGTCACAAGAACTTAACGGCGAAGTGACCTGCCAGACTCAGCACCATCCAGGGAAAAATCACCCAGCTCAGGCGCCAGCCATCGGAGTGCCTTTCCTCACTGGGTAACCAGAGCCAGAGGCTGCCCCTCCCTCTAGCAGCCACCATAATCAATTGAAAAATAGAAACCCTGAGAATGGCTCCAGGCTGGGCACTGTGAGCTTTATCACAAAATAGCCCCAGGGAAAAGGTACTGTTTGTTGAAAGGCCTCAACTCTACCCAGAACCTAGCCCCATCACCACATCCCCCTCTTTTGAGACTCTCAAAGCAGATCACCCTCCGAGAAAACTAACCTGGGAGGGGGATCTCAAAATCTTGGGTAAAGCAGAGCATTTTTCTGCCTCATCCAACCAACCGACTTAAGAAACCAATCAAGCCTCAGGACCTCAAGCTGACCAGAGACTCCAACAAGAGACTGGTTAGAGACAAAAGGGAGATACAGGATTCTTCCCACTCCTGCCCCCCCCAAAAAAAACAAAAACTTTTTCTTTTTTTTTCTTCTTCTTCTTTTCTTTTTTTGCTTGATTTTTGTTTTTTGCTACCTTATATATATATTTTCCCTTCTAAAACTTTTATTAATCTTTAATTTTTGCCTCTTCTGAAAAAATAATTGTTTTCCAGTAACTTTTTTTTTCTCATCTTATAATTTTTATTTTAGGAATATGTGAATGAGCTTTTTCCTTTCTTTTCTTGTCTTCTTTCTCTTTTTCTTTCTTTCTTAATTATCTTTTTGTTTTTTGTCTAGCTCTACTGAACTTCTGATCTTTTCTTCTCCCTTTCCTATCCTTAAAGCTTTTCACATCTCCTCTATGTCCCTCCCCTTCTTGGAACATATTCACATTCCTCTCTAAATACACGGTCTTTTAACTTCTATAATAACATTAATTTTTATGTTTCTATTTTTCTTTCTGGTCTCTCTCTGTCTCTACTTGCATCCTACCCAACCCATTTCCTGCATTGTGAATAGAACATAGTTAACTCTCCCTGTGCCTCCCCACACCAATCTATTCCTATTTTTTACCCACATCTCTCCCTAATCCTAATAAGTTCTGGTTTTCCAAATTCTTTTCTGCGGTTCAAAGTACTTTAACATATAGTTGTTTGATGTTGAATAGATGTATCTGTTGAACTAGATTGTATCTGTAGACTATTGACTGTACAAACGCAAACTTTGGTTGATGGTTGCCTTAAGATAGTGTTCTAGCATAAAACTGGTGCAATCTTCATCTCAAATGGGCCGAGTAAGCCGGAAAAACACAAGAAAAATGGCAAATTCGGGTATCTCAATTCCCAATCTTGATAATCAGGGATTCGAACAGATAAAGAATAATCCAGAGGAGCAATCCCACTTTTGGGCATTTACCCAAATGTTTACAAACAAGACCACACTAAAGCTACCAGCACAACTATGTTTATTGCAGCATTATTTACCATAGCTAAGATCTGGAACCAACCCAGATGCCCCTCAGTAGATGAATGGATCAAGAAAATGTGGTATATATACACAATGGAATTCTATGCCTCCATCAGAAAGAATGATATTTCCCCATTTGTTAGGAAATGGAAAGGTTTGGAAAAAATTATATTAAGTGAAGTAAGCCAGGCCCAAAGAAGCATAGGTCCCATGGTTTCCCTTATTTGCAATATCTAGTATAGGTATGAGACAAGCGGAAAAGGTCAGATAATGTGATGCTAGGAAAATGAACCCTTAAATATGTATTTTAATGTTTTCGTTTCTTTCATGCATGTATCTCTAATGCATTTATAAGATTATTTCTTTGTTGCTTTGTATGTCCCTCCCCCACAGTGTAACCCCCGTTTTCACTATATTTGATGTCAGTATAACATGTGGAGTAGATGGGGACAAACAAGTCGTTTAAGGATTCAGGTGGACCTGTTGCAACAATGAGAAGTACAAAATGTCATGTCAAAACCAGCTTTACAATGCCGGTGTGGGGGGGGGGAGGGGGGTATAATTGGGTGGGGGGTGGGGGGTAAAATTGGGTGGGGGGAGGGGGGAGGCGGGGAAGGGAAGTGAAGGGTAAAAAAAGGAGGAGGCTGCAATGCTTGGTAAGAAATGTATCCATTATCCTGCCCATGTAATTGTAGCCCCTTTGTACAGTATGTTCTCAAATAAAATAAAATACAATTTAAAAAAAAAAAAAAAAAAAGAATAATCCAGAGGAGAGTTCCCAAATAGCTCTACAAACACTAATAGGAAACATGATAAATGAGAAGTTTGACAATGTACAAAGGACTCTGTATGAGCGTGATAGGGAGAGAGAGGAGGCATCCCAGAAGTTTATACAGGAATATCATAAGCGTGAGGAAGCGACTCAAAAACTGATACAGGATTTGCGTGAACAACTTGAGAATGCTCAAAGAGAAGGGGAGGAATGGCGTGAGCAGGCAGAGAACACTCAAAGAGAACTGCAGGATTCCCTCGAACGGGAAGAAAGAGAACTGCAAGAATTCCACAGACGGGAAGAAGCTAATCAAAGAGTAATTCAGGAATTGAGAGACCAGGTAGAGAATACACAAAGATCACTAAAGGCATTCATGGAATCCATTAACAAAGAGCTGAAGGAAGTCAGGGAGACCACAAAGGGAATGCTGAATGGAACCCAACAGAAGGAATGGGAGTCCAAAGAAACCATAACCAATCAACTAAGTGATTTGAGAACAAACACTGAACACCAAATTAAGGAAGTAAAGAAATTCATACAAGACCTAAAACAGAGCTTCAACAAAGAACTTGAAGCCATCAAAGCTGACCAATTAGAAGGAAAAGAGATAAAAAACAAAGTAGAGAGTCTTGACAGCAGGTTAGACCATGCAGAAGATCGAATCTCAGGGATTGAAGACAGCCTAGATATTATAGAGAAAGAACATACAACCATCCAAGACAAGTCCAAGAAATATGATAGGTCTATCCAACACCTGGAAGACACCATCAGAAGGCCCAATCTAAGGATAATGGGTGTAGAGGAGCACCTAGAAACAGAAGTTAATTGTCTAGGAAATTTGTTTAACAGGATCCTAGCAGAGAACTTCCCAAACATACAAAAAGATAGGCCTATTCAGATACAAGAAGCTTTTAGAACCCCAAATAGACCAGACCAGAATAGGACATCTCACCTTCACATTGTAATCCACACAGGATCAACCCAGACCAAGGAAAAGATCCTTAAAGCTGTCAGGAAGAAAAGGTTATCACGTATAAAGGGAAAGCAATTAGAAATACCTCAGATTTCTCAGCAGAGACAATCAAAGCAAGAAGAGCCTGGAATGACGTATGCCATTCCCTAAAAACAAATAATTATCAACCAAGAATACTGTACCCAGCTAAACTCTCCTTCATAACTGAAGGCCAAATAAAAACCTTCCATAGCAAAGAAAAATTGAAACAATACATCTCCACCAAACCAGCCCTACAAAAGATTCTTAAAGATGTCCTACACATAGAAAACCAACAAGACCTCAACAAAGGCCAAGAAACTGCACCCAAACTGAGAATCCAAGAACCTTAGGAAGAACCCAGTTTCTGCAGCCCTCAAGAAGGTGGATAACATGGCAGGAACTCCAAATACCTCTCAGTCCTATCTCTTAACGTTCACGGACTGAACTCTCCAATTAAGCGACATAGACTGTCTAGTTGGATTAAAAAACAAGACCCTTCTATCTGCTGCCTCCAGGAGTCACATCTTGCCCGTAAAAACAAACACATCTTCAATGTTAAAGGCTGGAACAAAATCTACCAAGCAAACGGCCCTCATAAACAGGCGGGAGTTGCAATCCTAATATCAGATAAAATAGACTTCAAACTAAAATTCATGAGAAGAGATAAAGAAGATCGCTACATACTAATTAAAGGATCTCTCCTTCAGGAGGATATTACAATTCTAAATATCTATTCGCCAAACAATGGATCACCCAAATTTATCAAAGAAACACTACTTTCCCTCAAATCCCATATAGATCCAAAGACATTAATTGTTGGGGATTTTAACACACCACTCTCCCCACTAGATAGATCAACTCGGCAAAAACTCAACAGAGAAACCGCAGATCTAACCAGCTGCATAGATCAACTAGACTTAACAGACATTTACCGAACATTTCACCCAGCAGCATCAGAATACACATTCTTCTCAGCAGCACATGGTACGTTTTCTAAAATAGACCACATTTTAGGCCACAAAGCAAACTTGTCTAAATTCAGAAACATTGAAGTTATACCTTGCATTCTCTCTGACCACAAGGGAATAAAATTAGATCTCAACACCAAAAGCCACCAAAGAAAGTCCGGTATCACATGGAGGCTGAACAACACACTGCTGAATTATGAGTGGGTCATGGAAGAGATTAGAAAGGAAAATCAAATGGTCATGCTATTCAACAAAAATGAACACACAAATTACCAGCTCCTCTGGGACACAGCAAAGGCAGTACTCAGAGGCAAGTTTATAGCTCTGAGCTCCTACATCAACAAATTTGAGAGATCGGAAACTAACAATTTAATGACACATCTAAACCTCCTTGAAAAAGAGCAGCAAGATAAACCCCAATCCAGTAGACGGAAAGAAATAATCAAAATTAAATCAGAATTAAATGAATTAGAATCCAAAAAAAACTATAGAAAGAATCAACAAAACAAAGAGTTGGTTCTTCGAAAAACTTAACAAAATTGACAGACCCTTAGCAAACCTTATCAGAAAAAGGAGAGAACACACCCAAATTAATAAACTCAGAGATGAGAATGGAAACATCACCACGGAAACAACCAAGATTCAGAACATTATAAGGGAATACTTCTCAAAACTTTATGCTAATAAGTTTGAGAACTTGACAGAAATGGACCTTTTCCTAGCAAATATTGATATGCCAAAACTTAACCAAGATGAGTTAAACCAGCTTAACAGGCCCATATCAAGCATTGAAATAGAAACAGCAATAAGAGACCTCCCAGCTAAGAAAAGTCCAGGACCAGATGGTTTTACAGCGGAATTTTACAAGGCCTTCAAAGCAGAGCTCACACCAATACTCCTCCAACTCTTCAATGAAATTGAAAGAGAAAGCTCACTACCGAACACATTCTATGAAGCCATCATAACCCTCATCCCAAAACCAGGCAAGGGCTCATCAAAGAAAGAAAACTATAGACCCATTTCTTTGATGAACATTGATGCAAAAGTTCTCAACAAAATTTTGGCCAATCGACTTCAACAATTCATCCAAAAAATCATACACCATGATAAAACAGGATTCATTTCAGGGATGCAAAGCTGGTTCAATATACGCAAATCAATTAATATTATTCATCACATCAACTGGAGCAAGAATAAGAACCAAATGGTTATCTCAATAAATGCAGAAAAAGCATTTGACAAGATCCAACACCCCTTTATGATGAAGGTTCTGGAAAAGTTAGGAATCCATGGATCATTCCTCAATACAATAAAGGCTGTATATGACAAACCTACAGCCAGCATTATACTCAATGGTGAAAAACAAAAGCCATTTCCTCTTAACTCAGGAACGAGACAAGGATGCCCACTCTCTCCACTTCTCTTCAATCTAGTATTAGAATGCCTAGCTACAGCAATAAGACAAGATGCAGACATAAAGGGGATCCAAATAGGGAAAGAAGAAATAAAACTCTCCCTCTTTGCAGATGACATGATCTTGTATTTAAAGAATCCCATAGACTCCACTCCCAAATTACTCAAGCTGATTCAAAACTTTGGCAAAGTAGCAGGTTATAAAATTAACCCCCCAAAATCAATGGCTTTTCTATATGCCAACAATGAGAAAAGTGTGGCTGAAATTAGGAAAGCAACTCCATTTGTAATAGCCCCACAAAAAATAAAATACCTAGGAATTAACTTAACCAAAGAAGTGAAGGACCTCTATGATGAAAACTTTAAAATCTTGAAAAAGGAAATCAACACAGAACTTAAAAAATGGCAAAACCTCCCATGCTCCTGGATTGGCAAGATTAACATCGTGAAAATGGCAATACTTCCCAAGGCTATCTACAAATTCAACGCGATACCTATCAAAATTCCACCCTCATTCTTCAAGGAAATAGAGGAGGCAATCCAAAAATTCATATGGAAGAATAAAAGACCCCGAATAGCAAAAACGCTCCTCAACGGAAAGAACACTGCTGGAGGAATATCAATACCAAATTTCAAACTCTACTATAAAGCCATAGTAATTCAAATAGCTTGGTATTGGCATAAGAACAGACCTCAGGACCAATGGAATAGAACTGAAAACCCAGAAATGAACCTACAGACCAATAGCCATCTAATCTTCGATAAGGAAGCTAAAACAATAGAATGGAAGAAAGACAGCCTCTTCAGTAAATGGTGCTGGCAAAATTGGTTAACTACATGTAGAAAACTAAAGCTAGATTCTTCTATATCACCCTGCAACAGAATCAACTCCAAATGGATCAAAGACCTTGAACTCAAAGCAGACACTCTGAAAACATTACAGGGTGGAATAGGAGAAACCTTAGGTCTCCTTGGCTCAGGCCGAAATTTTCTGAATAGAGACCCGGAAGCACAACAAATCAAAGAAAGGTTGGACAAATGGGATTGCATAAGGTTGCAGAGCTTCTGCAGGGCAAATGACTTAGCTAGCAAGATCAATAGAAAGCCCAGCGATTGGGAGAAGATCTTTACTAGCCATACAACGGACAAGGGTCTCATATCTAAAATATACTTGGAACTCAAAAATTTAAACCACCCAACAACAAATCCTCAAAGAAACAACTACCCAATAAATAAGTGGGCAAAAGACTTAAAGAGAAGCTTCTCTGAAGAAGAAAGAAGGATGGCCAATAGACACATGAAGAAATGTTCAACATCCCTAGCCATAAAAGAAATGCAAATCAAAACAACATTGAGATATCACCTCACTCCAGTTAGAACAGCAAAAATCAAGAACTCTAACAACAACAGATGCTGGAGGGGATGTGGACAGAAAGGAACCTTACTTCATTGTTGGTGGGAATGTAAACTTGTTCAACCACTTTGGAAAGCAGTATGGAGGTTCCTGAAAAGACTTCACATAGATCTCCCCTATGATCCAGCAATCCCACTTTTGGGCATTTACCCAAATGTTTACAAACAAGACCACACTAAAGCTACCAGCACAACTATGTTTATTGCAGCATTATTTACCATAGCTAAGATATGGAACCAAGCCAGATGCCCCTCAGTAGATGAATGGATCAAGAAAATGTGGTATATATACACAATGGAATTCTATGCCTCCATCAGAAAGAATGACATTTCCCCATTTGTTAGGAAACGGACAGGTTTGGAAAAAATTATATTAAGTGAAGTAAGCCAGGCCCAAAGAAGCATAGGTCCCATGGTTTCCCTTATTTGCAATATCTAGTATAGGTATGAGTCAAGCGGAAAAGGTCAGATAATGTGATGTTAGGAAAATGAACCCTTAAATATGTATTTTAATGTTTTCGTTTCTTTCATGGGTATGTTTCTAATGCATTTATAAGATTATGTCTTTGTTGCTTTGTATGTCCCTCCCCCACAGTGTAACCCCCGCTTTTACTATATTTGATGTCAGTATAACATGTGGAGGAGATGGGGGCAAACAAGTCGTTGAAGGATTCAGGTGGACCTGTTGCAACAATGAGAAGTACAAAATGTCATGTCAAAACCAGCTTTACAAAGTCGGTGGGGGGGGAGGGGGGTATAATTGGGTGGGGGGAGGGGGGAGGCTTGGAAGGGAGGTGAAGGGTAAACAAAGGAGGAGGCTGCAATGCTTGGTAACAAATGTATGCATTATCCTGCCCATGTAATGGTAGCCCCTCTGTACTGTATGTTCTCAAATAAAATAATATAATATTAAAAAAAAAAGAAATAGATGGAATTCACAGTGATTTAGGGCTTCGGATCGCATCTCAGGAAAAATTCTGTTTGTGAAGGCCTCTGGCAAATGTCTGACCTCACTCAGAAAAGATGGGTTAGTTGGTCGGACTGTGGGTTATTTGGTTGGGATGTTGGGATGATTGGGTGGTTGGTGGCTTGCTTGGTAGGTTGGTTAGTTAGCAAGAGAAACTGTTTTTTTTTTTTTTCTCATTTGATTGCTTATATAAGAATCTATGAAACTTGTGTCCAAGCTCGTTTCCATTGCAACAATGAGATGTAAAAAATCGTTATGTTGAAAAACAAACTTTGGCAGGGGTGGGAGGAGAGAGGGAAGCGAGGAGGGACAGGAGAGGGAGAAAGATGAGAAGGGATGGGAAGGGGAAACAAAGGGGGAAGCTATGATGCTTGATACGAAATGTACTCATTATCTTGTCGATATGGCACTGTATGGCACTTTCACAACAAAAAATTTTAAAAAATGATACTCGGATCTCAAACTCTTTCACTGATATGATTTCATACATTGAAAACCAGTGTAAAGCTCCATAAAATTTTTTATCATACTTTAGAAACATATATATAGTTTATGCAAATAATGTTTATTTTTATATATTTGATGAATGTATGAAAAAGTTAATAGAAAATGATATTTTAAAACTTTCAAAATGTTGGGACATCACAGGTGTCTTCTTACAAAACACAACAGCAGAAACTGTCTCTTCTAGGTTCTAGTGCTTACTGTTGCAATGTTAAATTAAGAAAATGTTCTTTCAACCTTCAAATACTATGAATTTTTTTGTTTTGTTTTTTTCTTAAATCAAATGAAGAACAAGTTTGTAATCATTACCCTAGATTTAGAAAGAGACACAAGAAATCTCTCAAAGTTATCTGTTTATAACCATGGCCTGAACTCTAAAGAATTGAAGCTAAATTCAGACCATATAGTAATAGAGTGGATCTCTTAACATGTTAAAATGTAATCTTTAATAATGTCAGTAATTTACAATTTTCACCATTAGTTAATGGTGTGTAAAATCTACCTCCAACGTTAATGAAATCTTGCAAACAAGTTTAAAATAATTGTACAACACAAAATATCTCAACTATGCTCTTCTCTAGAAACACAAGTTAAACTTCCACTGTCATAATTTCCATTGAATTCTGCTGAGATTTCAGAAGATATACAAAAGTCTGTCCATGAAATTTCTTCCCACACACTCTCTGACATAATTGACATAGTTTTCCAACATTTACCTGTAAAGATACCAAAATTTATCCATGAAATTAAGACTATGTGTTACCAACATTTTCCACTGAAACATAACCTTTCTACATTTCCCCACATGGTATAAGAACCAGCAAAACCTAATTTTATGATTTTGATCATAGGGACATTGAAATAAAATCTAGTGATCAACAGATTCCTCTGAAAACTAAAAAAAAAAACTGTATTTGAGAAAAAGCAGTATATTGCGGAAAATACAAATCTTTGCTGTTATTCACTTTTAGAGATATAGCATACCTTAGGAATCCCTATTAGGAGAGTCAAGATTAAACTATGACACAGTATTACTATGGAAATTACCTTCTGATGTACTCTCACATGTTTAAAATTTCAGAGTCCATCAGGACTAATGCTATCTAACCTGTACTGTCTGTTCCTAAGAATATAATTTCCGTGAATCAATAAATTAAGAAAATAACATGAACTAGACCAAGAAAATAAATTCTTAAAACATGTGTACCTTCTTCCATTGTTATAGGCAAGTAAATGTCAGCAAGTCCTGGAGGGAGTAAATTTTTTCAAGAAAAATTATGATTACATATTTCAAAATTCAATATCTTAAATGTGTATTCTTTAATGAAAGGAAAAGCTAACACTAGAATATCTTCATTTCTAAATCTTTTTGTAGCTAGACACTTGAACTGAAATACATTAATTTCTGTATTCCACAGATCAGGGTCACATATATCAAGCAACAGAAATTAAAGCTTTTGTACTCAAAAAATTTCATAATTTTCAGGCTTTTTTCTTCATCATGGACAACCAGTAAAGGAACAACGAGTAGAAGGACAACTTTTGAGCGAATTTGGAAAAGGTTTTCTAAATTATGGTTGTCTGAATTAACCAATCCATTAACTGTTTAAAAAAATTAAACACCTATTAAAATATACTCATCTGAAGGAGTATTTGCCATTCTTTTACATCTATCTTTATTTCATGGATATAGCTAAATAAAATTGAAAATGGTTTTTAGGGAAAGAAACATGCTGTATTATTTGGGCTTTCAGAATATGCTTGTGCTCGTGAATGGTGACTTCTGAACAATGATGCAAACACATCACAAATATAAATGTTTCCAGTGAAAATTTTCTATTCCAAACTGATTTAGGTTATGTTCCTATGCTAGTTTACATAAACTTTCATGCATATTCTCGGTCACCATTCTGACACGAAGGTGACAACATTCTACTACGGATAGACTTTGTATAAGAATGACAGTGTTTATTTTTTGTAAGACTGCCAGTTTTATGTTTATGTTTATTAGAGGGTAATTTCAATACATTTTTTAGAAGTAATCCATTTTCTGGCACATATGTTGCTTTGCCTGCCTTGTAGATTTGTTTTATCTTTGTATATATCTTCTTAATTCACATCTTAAATTCATATTGATTCAAAGTAACAGTAAAATGGGTTAAGATTTCTCAAAGCAAGTACTAGCAAATGTTAAATAAAATAAGCAGGAAAGAAAAAGTTTCCCAGAAGGATTTTTTCGGTATATATAGTATATTTTATCAAACAAATATTAATGTTACTATCTAATATAAAAAATAAACATGGAATATATAGAGATATATCAGTGAATTGTGGTTTATGCATATACATATAGGCTTTTGAATGAATATTACGTTTAATCAAAATTATAGAAATGACTTGCAAACCTCCTGGAACATATATAATAACTGTATAATTTTTCAGTAAAGCCTCTGTTGACAGGTTTATGTAGAACACATGAAAGTCAACTGGGAATTACTAAAAATGCGATGTCATTATCCAACTTTTTTAAGTGGGAGTAAAATGTTTACTGATATATAGAAAGTATTGTCTAGTGTATGTCACTGTTCTGGTATTGGGTACATAACCTATCATTATTTTTTTTCATAAATTCCAAGTAATTTTATACCAAAATCTCCTACAAAAGGTTTTGGGTTTATAATGAAGGAACTTTGGGAGTATGGGGAAATAAATATGGATATTGATGTATGTATTATTCAGGGGCACATTCCTGCATTAAATATCTAGTGTATATGAACAAAGAAATTGTAAAAAAAAACTGGTGTTACATATATATGTATTATATATATGTATATATATATATATATATATATATATACATATATATAGAGAGAGAAATAAAAACAAAAACAGAGAAAAACATTATTGAAATTACACCTTACACAGAATGGCTATAATCAGGAAATGTGCTACCAACAGATGCTGGAGGGGATGTGGCAAAAAAGGGAACACTACTGTATTGTTGGTGGGAGTGTAAACTTGTTCAACTACTTTGCAAAACATGGAGGTTCCTCAAAAACTACACATAGAGCTCCCCTATTATAAAGCAATCCCACTTTTAGTCATTTACCCAAATGATCATAAATAAGGCTATACTAAAACTACTAGCACAAGTATGTTTATTCAGCGTTATTTGCCACAGCTAAGATATGGAACCAATCCAGTTGCCCCACAGTAGATGAATTGATCAAGGAATATATATGAATTTTATATCTCTATCAAAAAGAATGACATGGTAACATTTGTTAGGAAATGGAAAGAATTAGAAAAAATTATATTAAGTGAAATAATTCAGACCCATGGTTTCCCTTATCTAAAATAACTAGTATATGTTTAGGATAAGCAAAAGAGTTCTAAATCTATGTACATATCACCATATAAGCAGATGCTAAATGAAATGATCCCCATAAAGAGATAGAAGTTTTTAACTTTCTTACTCTTCTTTTTAATGTACTTATAAATTACTATGTAATATTACTTCTTGTTGTTCTTTGTGTGTTCTTCCCCCATGGAATAACCCCTGTTGTCACTATATTTGAGTTTAGTGTCCTGCATTTTGTATATACATTTTTCTAATTTGGCAAGGGGATTAGAAATATCAAAATGCTGGATGGCGCATTTTAACAATGAGATGTATAATATGTTATGTTGAAAATGCACCTTACAACATTGGGTGGGGGAGGGAAGGTTGGGGAGGTAGGGGGAAACGGTGGTAAGGGAAAATCAAAGAGTGTTAACAATGCTCGAGAGGAAATGGATTCATCATCTTGCTCATTTTACTTGCTGACGACAGAACATATATCCTTTGATAGGATACATCTCATGAAATAATCACTTTTTGTGCTTTGTTTTATGAATCCCTTTACAGATTTTGAAATGGAGATCAAAATATCGTATTGATTTAAATTCATTGCTATAACATCATATAGTAAGTAAATACAATATGGATTTTCTTTTCTATACAAGCATGTAAACTCTTTCTTCTTATTTTCCTGGATGCATAATACATACATGAATATTTTACAAGACACATATTTCAGAAACTCTGTCAAGGCATAGCTTAGCCTGAATGGGAGACATTAGGGAAAGATTTGAAGAACTATACCATAATCGTTCAAGTAATAGATTGACTAGGGTCACACTTCAAATATTCAATTAACTTTAAATGTGTTGAGACAGAGAGTGTACAAGCATGATTTGTGAGAAGATTTGTATACAATGACCAAGTTTCAGTGGAAATGAAAGTTGAAGCAAGCATTAACTTTTTTGAAAATAACTAATCATGTGCTTTTATAAGTTTTCTAAACATCTCCCGAACTACTAGTGAAGTTCTTTTTCATATGCAAAACACAAAAATATATATTTGGGTCTTTTCCACAGAAAGTAAAATAATATTTTCTCTCATTTCTTAGCAGAAATCATTGTTAACAAACCATGAGTTCAAAGCATTTCTCATTTTTAGCTACATTATATGTATATATATGTATATGTATATGTATAAATACAATGTATAATGAATTTATACATGTATAAAAATATGCATAAATATATAAATATAGTATATAACTATATAGAATATATAACTATATATTTATATATAATTTCCACGTGTAATTTATATTTATATAAATATATTTATATCATTATATATAAATATACATTATATTTATATATTATAGTTGTTCATTTATATATATTATACTTATATATAAATATATTTATATTTGTATATTTATATACATATATTTATAATTTTTATATATTTATGTATTTGTAAATATATATTTATATGTATATAAATATAATGTATAAATATGTTTAAATGTTTATATATATATACATATATATATATATATATATATATATATATAGTAATGTTCACTCAACCAAATGAATTCATTTTGATTTCCTCTACCTATTCATCATTACTTGGAATCCAGAACTAAAACCAGGTTTTTATGTCTATATTGGAATTCACCATGTCAGTTTCCACATAGACATGTTAAGGTTGTAGTATGGAAACTTCAATCATCAAATCAAAATCTACATTTTTCCCCAACAGAGAACAAATCATACTTCGTTTTTCACTATCCTTAATTATCCTCAAGAATAGCATTTTCCATTACATATATTGTTATAATTGTAGAGCCTAATAAATACATAACAAAGCTGTAATGA
Organism: Dipodomys merriami; assembly: GCF_024711535.1. Taxonomy (NCBI): domain Eukaryota; kingdom Metazoa; phylum Chordata; class Mammalia; order Rodentia; family Heteromyidae; genus Dipodomys; species Dipodomys merriami. Next base: position 47,464 of record NW_027202714.1, read on the forward strand.
TATTAGGCCATCTGAAACATTCAAAGGGATTTTTCAGTCAACATTCTGAAGTATATTTCCTTTTTTATGAAGTTTTTTTTCTCTTTTTTTATTGTAAAAATACAGTACAGAGGGATTAAAATTACATGGGCAATATAATGAGTATCAAGCATTGTAGCCTCCTGCTTTGTTTCCCCTTCCTATCCCTTCCCATCCTCCCCCCACCCAGCCACCCAATCCTCCCCGCCTCCCATCCCCTCCCCACAACAAAGTTGTAAAGTTCATTTTTGACATAACGACTTGTACATCTCATTGTTGCAATTTCTTACTATACAATTTTCTCATCTATCTAAATAATTTCCACGTGTAATTTCATCTGAACAAGGATTCTGGTAGTTCTTTCCAAAATCTGTGGCAGGAAATACCCAGATTCTTATATGTGTACACAAAATATCATTCAAAATGTATTGTTTTGAGGAGGGAAATTGCAATTTGTGAAGATAGCATGATTTTATGCAGAAAATGTGATATTTTTTGGGCAAGAGGATATGCATCTTTTGCTAATTTCTCAATGTATTTCTGAAATGTTCCAAGAAAAGTGGCCTGTAACTGTCGAGTATAACAAAAAATCCTTTCTTGGAACCATATTTGATGATTCCCTTCATTTTCAACTTGTATGTAATTTGCCCCATATATATATATATATATATATATATATATATATATATATATATACATATATATACATATATATATATATATGCCCCATACTTTTATAGTTGATTTGACACTGTGGTGTGCAAAGTTTTTAATGCAAAATGGAATATTACGAAGTTTATTTTGTGAAGATCCACCTTGTCATTAATTGTTGGTAGGATTCCTATGAAATCAATATAGATAAATTATGTGGGTACAGATGAGGAAGTTAAAAGATCATAAATTCAGAGAAGGCAAGGGAGTGCAAGCAAAAAATAGATGCCTAGAGAAGACACAGCTAAAAAACCAACCCCTAATCACCCCTCACAAATTGTAACTTCTCTGTACATTATTTTCACAATAAAAATAAATACAAATTAAAAAAATAAAAAGAAAAAAACTCAATAAAACAATTTGATAAAAACATAGAGATTCCAACTCTCCCCAGTTAGACTGACCATTATGAAGAAAATTATTAATAACAGATGCTGGGCTGATGGGGATGTGTCCAAAAAGGAACATTACTACACTATTGGTGGAAATGTAAACTAGTTCAAACACACTGTAAAGACGTATAGAGATTCCACAAAAGAGCTCCCCTATAACCCAGCAATCCCCCAGGGCATTTATGCAAATGACCACAAACAAGACCACACTAAAGCTACCAGCACAACTATGTCCATTGCACCATTATTTACCATAGCTATGATATGGAATCAACCCAGATGCCTCTCATTAAATCAATGGATCAAAAAATGTTGCATATATACACAATCAAATTCTGGGTTTCTATCAGAAAGAATGCCATTGCCCCATTTGTAAGGAAATGGAAACCTTGGAAAACATTAAGCAAAACAAGCCAGACCCAAAGAATCGTAGGCTGCATATTTTCCCTTATTTGGAAAAACTAGTATATATCTAGGATATTCTTAGCAAAAAAATCACAATATCTCACTGGCTATAAGCATATCACCATATAAAATTACACTTAACAAATGAGCTCCAAGAAATAGATACAAGAGGATTGTAGAGTGAACCGTTTGTAGTTATTTCTGTTTATATTTTCCCCCTTTGTTTTATTTCCTGTTGTCACTGTTTTTTTTATTTCTGTACCCTGTGTCTTATATATAAGTTTATCTGATTTGGGGAAGGGAAAGGAAATCACAGATATGGTGGGATAAAAAGTAAACCAAAGCAACAGTGATATCCAATAGACACTATGGTAGAAATGAACTTTACAACTTTGGGGGAGTGGCATATCAGCATGGGGGAAAGCAGGAAAAAATGTGGAAGAGGAAAAACTTTTCAGAAAGACATGTACTCATTAGTTCTGTAATTGTAATCCCCCCTCTGTATATCACTTTTATAATAAAAAAAATAAGAGAAATCAGCAAAAGAGATAAAATTAGAGACAAAAATGAGAAGTCACAACAGAAATAAGCAAAATTGAGGGTGATCTAAGTGAGCACATTGAAAACCTTATGCCAATCACTTGGAAAATCTTGGAGAAATTAATGCTTTCATATACTCCAAGTGGACCAAGAAGTGACACATTAGAAGTAATGAAACTGAAATGTCAATAAACCTCTTCCCATTCAAGAAAAGTCTAGTACTGAATGGATTTACAGTGAAATTAAGTCCCTCAAAGAGAAGTTACAATACTCATCTAACTGCTCAATGGAATAAAAAGGGAAACAGAATTATCAAACACATTGTATGAAGATAGAATCAGATTATTCACAAAATCAGATAGGGGCCCATCAAAGAAAGAGAACTATAAACCCATCTCTTTGATAAGCATTGATGCACAATTTCTCAATAAAATTCTCACCAACCAATCTCAACAACTAACAAATAAAAAATCATATGCTATGATTAAACAGGATTCATCCTAGGATACAATTTGATTCTATATACTTAAGTGAATAAACATAATACAAACCATCAACAGAAGCAGGGACAAGATCCACATGATCATCTACATAGATGTAGAGATAGCTTTTGACAAGCTCTGATAATACCCCTTTATGATTAATATATCTGAGAAGCTAGGATTGCATGGAACATTCCTCAATACAATACAGAGTATGTATTTGACAAAGATATAATAAGCATGTACCTAATCTTAGAACCATGAAAACACTAAGTGTAAAATCAGGAATGAGACAAGGATGTCCACTCTCTCTACTACACTTCAATACAGTAGTAGAATTCCTAGCAAGAGTAATCGACAAGGGAAAAACATAAAGGGGATCCAAATAGGGAAGAAGTAAAACTATCCCTTTTTGCAGAAGACATGATTCTGTATTTAAAGGACTTTCCTCAAGTTAGTAAAGGTGATATTAACCTTCAGCAATGTAGCAGGGTCTAAAAGCCACAAGAATCAGTAGTTTCACGTGTTACCAACAATGAGAAGGTCCAGGCTGAAATCCAAAGAGCAATCTTATATGTATTAGCCTCAAAATGAAATGAAATCAAAACAAAACCGAGAAAATGACCAAAAAAGAGCTAAGAATTAATTAACAACTAAAAATGTGAAGTACCTCTATTGTGAATACTTTAAAAATCTAAAAAGGGAAATTGAAAGAGATTTAAGGAAATAGAAAGTCCATGATTTTGGCAGGAATAATTTACATTTTAAAAACTACACTGTCCCCAAACAATTGATAATACAATACCCATCAAAATCCCAACAATATTCCTCAAGGAAGTAGAGAAAACAATCCAAATTTAACATGGAATTACAAAGGACACTGAAATGAAAAAGAAATCCTTAGCAGGAAATGGTAAAATATCAATATCAAACTCCATACTCCATCAGTAAGCCAAAGTAATAAAAATCAGCTTGTTCCTTAAACAAGAATGGGTGTGAAACCAATGAAACAGAAGGCTTAGAAATGAAAAGATGGGTCTATGGTCATCTTACACACACACACGTGCACACACACACTCACACACACACACACACACACACACACACACACACACACACACACACACACACACACACACACACACACACACACGATGGAATTCTACTCACCCATCAGAAAAAAATCATATTGCACAAGTCTTAAGGAAAATGAATGATTTCGGACATTTATATTGAGAAAGGAATGCAAACTCACAAAAATATAGGTTTTATGGATTCATTCATTAATTGTAGCTAGAAGGTGCCTATATATCTACAAGTTAAAAACAGAGATTCTACCTCATCCTAATTAGAATGTCCATTATCAAGAAAACTAACAAGAGCAAATGCTGGCATGAATGTTGCCAATTGGGAACTCTATTGCACTGTAGGTGGGAAATTGAACTTATTTAACCACTGTTGAATGTAGTATGAAAATTCCTCAAACAACTAACATATAGCTCCCATGTGTCCCAGCAATTCCCGTTCTGGGCAGTAATCCAATAAATAACAGACAAGCTCAGACAAAAGCTAACAGCATAACCATGTTCAAAGCCCAGGCCCAGAGTTCAAGGAACGGGAAAAAAAAAGGTACCACTGCTGGTATTTGTTTCCTCAAATATGAACCTTTTGATAAAAGATACCAAGTCATTGTATTTGCAGTAGTTAGGATGGGATGTAAATGTAGTGGGCGATAAAAATGGCTTCTTTGTTGAATGTTAATTAAAGATGTAGCCAATCTAAGAAAAGAGTGAATTTTTTGCTCTTGGTCCTGGGGCTTGAAGTCAGGGTTCAACACTGTCACTGAGCCACTCAACTCACGGTGAGTGCTCCACAACTTGAGCCACAGTGCCACTTCTGTTTTTCTGGTGGTTAAATGGAGATAAGAGAATCAGGGACTTGGCTGTCCAAGCTGGCTTGAAGTAAAATCTCAGATCTCAGCCTCCTGAGTAGATAGGATTACAGGTGTGATCCAGCAGCGCCAGGCTAAAACGGGGGATTCCTATAAAAAAAGAAAATCTACATCTTCACCTATGTCTAAATCTCAGATAACACTATTATAACACTTCCCCCCAAACTCATTTCATCCGAAATTTGTAAATTTCGCTTTTCCTTCATGTGTGAATACTGCTTTAAATATTATTTCAACTGTGGGAATGAATCAGTTGTATGGTAATCGCTAGCACGTAAATCAGAAACTGTTACATCAAAACAAATGTAACACTCATTTGGAATAATTGTTTTTCTCTTTTTTATTACAAATCTACCTTGGATATTTCCTAATGTAAGATTGTACCTCCTATCAGAGGGATGACATTTTATTTCTATTCAGCAACTGGCCTGCTCCCACATGTGGTCAAACATTTAAAAATTCAAGGATTAATTGGAGAGTTCAGTCCGTTAACGTTAAGAGATAGGACTGAGAGGTATTTGGGAGTTCCTGCCATGTTATCCACCTTCTTGGGGGCTGCGAAAACTGGGTTCTTCCTATGGTTCTTAATATTAATAATAAAATATATTATTAAAATTAGTTTCACTTGCTTCGTTTCTACAGCTACTAAAATTAAAATTATATATTAAACATTAATTGTTAAAGAGCAATAATAACATTATTAAAATTATATACTATTAAGTTTTTATTTGAATTATAGTTCTAACAAACTGTCATGTAAATACATTAAATACAATTATGCATAATATTTTTATACTTACCAGCTTATTATTTGTTTCCTAATTGTCTCATTTGTTATTCTCCGTCCAAGTTATCTCTTTATCTTCTTTAGTTTTCTATTTTATCTCTATTGGTTTAGTGATTGTGCATTTTATTTTCACTTTTTAATGACAGGCATGAGGCTGAAAATTTGTATGCTAGTTTAATACTTCCTAGTTTGAAGTAAAATTACTGCTCTCCAAAGATGTTCTATTCTTCTCTGTATAGTACAGTATTTCTCTCACTCCCATCTACTGTATTGCTACTCTCATGCATTTTATTTTATTTTTCATTTTAATTTTATTATAAAGATAATGTACAGAGAGGTTACAGTTCCATAAGTAAGGCAGTGAATTCACTTCTTTTCTAACTTGTTACACTATCCCCATTTTTCTTCCTCTTACCTCCCAAGACCCCCACCTCTCCCTCCACCCAAGATTATTTCCAACATAATGTCTTGTATCACTGTTGCATAGGTTCCCCTTTGACCTTTGTCTCACTATTTTGTTGGTCCCTACCCTTCCCTAGTTCAGATCAACATATATACAATACCCCGGGTAACAAAATCAAATACAGTGACAACAGGGGATAAACCATAGGTGGGGAAAATATGAAAGCTAAAAAGAAATCATGTAGTACACTAAGAACAACAACAATAAAGAGCATATCTTGGAGTTCATATCTCTTGGAATCATCTTATATGGTCATATGCACATAGCTATTAAGCTATTCTGCTCATCTGTTAAGATTATCCTTGATGTACACAATAGAGCTCCCCTGTTACCCAGTAATCCCACTTCTGAACATTTACCCAAATGACCACAAACCAAGTTACTCTAAAGCTACCAGCACAACTATGTTTATCACAACATTATTTGCCATAGCCCATATATGGAAGCAACTTAAATGTCCCTCAGTAGATGAATGGATCAAGAAATGTGACACACACACACACACACACACACACACACACACACACACACACACACGTATGCACATGCACACATTCATACATACACACCATGAATGACAACATACCATTAGGAAGACACCAAAACGTTTGTAAGGAAATGGAAGATCTTGGAAAAAATCATATTAAGTGAAGGAAGCCAGAACTAAAGAAACATAAGCTCCATAGTTTACATTATTTGTAATGATTTGTTTACATCAAGGATAATCTCATGTATTTTAATTTGACATTTTGTTCTATGTTGAACATGCAACATATTGCTATATTATTTGTTGGTATTTCTTCAAAAAAGTCAGGTATATTTAAATAATTATGTTCATCTCATCCATTAGTAAATGATAAACAAATAAAAGAACAACCTCTACTAGTAAGAACAACTTCTAGTTATTTAGATTCATTCCTATGTAAGGCCAGTGTTGTCCCTCTATCCTTATGTGGTACAGTACAACTCTATACTTGGTCATCCTGCATATCTTCTAGCTTTTACATTGTGAAATGCCCTAATAATTCCAATTTGCTTTACTTAAAAAAAAATTCTCAGAGTTGGCCAGGGAGTCAGAGGAAGATGGCAGAGGAGACCTGGAGGCTAAACAAGCTCTTGCATAGAAAGCAGTTTTAGTTTTCCAGTGAACACTCCATGTCTAGAGAATCACACCAAGTGTATCATCACAGTACAGAGAGTTTGGCCAGAGAGGAAAAATACAGGCAAGGAGACAGAGAAGGCCAGGCTGAGTAGCTAGTTCCAACTCAGGCCTTGGAAATAAACAAAAGAGTCATTTAGCAGGTTCAGGAACCTGACCTGACCTGCCAGGCACAGCTCCATCCAGGGGAAAGTCACCCAGCCCAGGCAGAGAGAGCTCTAACACGGTAGGAGTGACTTTATTCACTGGGTAAACACAGCCAGAGGCTGCTCCTCGCTACAGCAGCCTAGAAAATCAATTTAAATTCAGTAAACATAAACTCTGAGAAAGGCTCCAGGCTGGGCTCTGTGAGTGTCTCTGGAGCTGGCCCCTCAGGGAAAAGCTACTGTTTCCTGAAAGGCCTCAACACTAGCCAGAACCTACCTTCATCACAGCATCTTCAAACTAGGGGAAACAGCCATCTCCCTTTTTTGTGATATTAAAAGCAGATCTCCCTCCCACTGAACTAGCATTGGAGGAGGATCACAAAATCCTGGATAAAGTAGAGCATTTTTCTGCTTGACTTAAGAAACCAATAAAGGCACAGGAAAATACCAAAAGAAGACCAGAGAATCCACCAAGAGACTGGTTGCAGACACAGAGGAGATATAGGATCTTTCCACCCTCCCCACAACCCCCCCCAAAAGAATACCAAATAACTTTTTTTACCTTTTTTAATTTTTATTTTTTAAATTGTTTTCTATAAATCTTTTCTCTTTTTTCCTCTCATGATTTTTATTGTGTGTGTGTGTGTGTGTGTGTACGTGTGTGTGTGTGTGTGTGTGTGTGTGTGTGTGTGTGTGTGTGCTTTGTTTTTAATCTCTTTTGACTCTTTGGTCTTTTTATTAATTTTTTTATTCTTTTCACTTTTTCCTTTTTTAGTGTGACTTAATTGCGGTAATGCTCATCCCCAGATATATGCCAATCATCGATTATTAGACCTTATCCCCATTTTGTACATACTTAATCCAGAAATTTATTACTCAATCCACAACCTCTTAGGCTTAACTTCTTTAATAGCAGTATTATATTTTTATACCTATATAATTTGCAAGTAACTAATTTTAAGAATTTTTATTTTTTAGTTTTTCATGTCCCCTTTTATTTATTTATTTATGTTTTTGGTCAATCTTGGGGCTAGAACTCCGGGTTTGAGCGCTGTCCCTTCACACTTCAGATGAAGGCAAGCCCTCTACTGCTTGAGCCACTGTGCTCCTTCCGATTCTCTAGTGGTTTTTATTGGAGATAAGACACTCCGAGACATTCCTGCCTGTGCTGGCTTTGAACGTGATCCTCAGGATTACAGGCATGAACCAACTGCCAGTCTTATGTCCCCTTTCTATCTCTCCCCTCTTCCCATCCTATCCTTTTCTCCTCTCAATATCACTTCTTTAATATTACATAATTTAACAATGTTTCACTTTTTAAATTTAAATTTTTGTTTTTCAATTTATTTTCTCTCTGCTATCATTCTGTCCAATCCATTTCCTTCTCTGGGATTAGGATCCTCCACATCCCTTAAACTTTATTTTTCCCCACATTTCTTCCCAAACCTAATAATTTCTGGCTTGCCAGATTCTTCTTTGCTATTCTTAGCCCATTATTCCATAGTTGTTTAATGTTGAAGAGATTGTATCTGTTGAACGAGATTTTATCTACAGTAATTTTAACTGTGCAACTACAGGACTTTGGTTGATGCTTGCCTTCAAATAGTGTTCTCACATAAAATTGGTGTTATTTTCAAACCAAATGGGCAGAACAAGCCAGAAAAATACAAGAATCATGTCAAGTCCGAGAATCTCAACTCCCACTCATGATAATCCGGTGACAGAGCAGTTAATGTATAATCTAGAGGAGAGTTACCAAAAAGCTTTACAAACACTACTCGTAAACATGGTGACGGAAAAGACTGAAAACCTGCAAATGACTCAGTATGAGCATAATAGAGTGAGAGAGGAGGCAAACCAATGATTAATACAGGATTCTCCTGAGCATGAGGAAGCTACTGAAGATTAATACAGGAGTTGAGCAGGTTGAAAACAATCAAAGAGAAAAGCAGGAATTGCATGAGCAGGCTGAGACACTCAAAGAGAACTACAGGAATACCATTAGTGTGAGAAAGCTAATCAAAGAGTAATACAGGAATTGGGTGAGACTAGACAAGGATCAACAGATGCATCCATGGAACCCATAAACAGACAGCTGAAACATAGGGAGACCACAAAGGGAATGCTAAATGGAGCCCGACAGAAGGAATGGGAGTCCAAGGAAACCATAACCAATCAACTAAGTGACTTGAGAATAAAGACTACACACCAAATTAAGGAAGCAAAGAAGCTCATACAAGATCTAAAACAAAGCTCCAAAAAAGAATTTGAAGCCATCAAAGCTGACCAACTAGAAAGAAAAGAAATAAAAAAGAAAACAGAAAGTCTTTTTGTTTGAGGGGGGAGGGAAGGTCTGCTTGTGGGGCCTCAACTCTGGGCCTGGATGCTGTCCCTCACCAATTCAGCTCAAGGCTTGGCTTGTACTATACTACTTGACCCACAGCACCAATTCCGGCTTTTTTTTTTTCTGTTTCTGTTGTGCTGAGGAATTGAACCAACAGCCTCAAACATACAAGGTAAGCACTCTACCACTGAGCCGCCTTTCCAACCCCCAAAAAGAAAGTCTTGTCAGTAGGTTAGAACATATAGAAGATTCAATCTTGGGAATTGAAGACAGCCTAGATATTATAGAGAAAGAACATACAGACTGGGTGCCAGTCTGGCTCACTCCAGTAATCCTAGCTACTCAAGAGGTTGAGATCTGAGGATCACAGTTCAAAGCCAGCCCAGGCAGGAAAGTCCATGACATCTTCTCTCCAATAAACCACCATAAAACCAGAAGTGGCACTGTAGCTCAAGTGGTAGAATGCAAGCCCTGAGCTGAAGAGCTGAGGGACAGTGTTCAGGCCCAGAGATCAAGCCCCATGACCACCACCACCAACAACAACAAAGAACATAAAACTATCCAAGACAATCCAAAAAATATGAAAGACCTATTCAATATATGGAAGACACCATGAGAAAGCCTAATCTGAGGATAATGGGTGTAGAGGAAATGGTCAAGAAATTTGCTTAACAGGATCCTAGCAGAGAACTTCCCAAACATGCAAAAAGATAGGCCTATTCAGATACAAAAAGCTTTTAGAACCTCAAATAGACCAGTCCAAAACAGGGTATCCCACTGTCACATTATAATCCTCACAGGATCAATTCAGACCAAGGAAAAGATCCTTAAAGCTGTCTCGGAGAAATGGTCAATCACCTATAAAGGGAAACCAATCAGAATCACCTCAGATTTCTCAGCAGAGACAAGTAAAGCAAGAAGGGCCTGGTATGTTTTATGCTATTCCCTAAAGACAAACAACTCTAAATAAAGAACACTGTACCCACCTAAACTCTGCCTCATAAACAAAGGTCAAATAAAAACCTTCCATAGCAAAGAAAAACTGAAACAATATAGCTCCACCAAACCAGCCCTACAAAAGATATTAAAAGATATCCTACAAATAGGCAATCAACAAGACCACAATAAAGGTTAAGAAAATGCACCCAAATTGAGAATCCAAGAACCATTGGAAGAAACCATTTGCCATAGCCCACAAGAAAGTGGATAACATGGCAGGAACTCCCAAACACCTGTAAGTCCTAACTCTCAACATTATCGGACTTAACTCTCCAATTAAGCTACATAGACTCCCTAGTTGGTTTTAAAAGCAAGATCCTTCTACCTGTTGCATTCAGGAGTCACAGCTTGTCCATAAAAACAAGCATTTTGAAAGTGAAAGGCTGGAATAAAATCTACCAAGCAAACAGCCCCCATAAGCTGACAAGAGTTGCAATCATTATAACGTATAAAATACACTTCAAATTAAAATCAGTCACAAGAGATAATGTTGCTGAATACTAATTAAGGGATCTCTCTTTCAAAAGCAGAGTAAAATTCTAAATATCTACTTGCCAAAAAATAGAGCTCCCAAATTTGTCTAAGAACACTACTTTCCCTCAAATCTTACATAGATCGAAGATATTAATTGTTGGGGACTTTAACGCACCATTGTCTCCACTAGATAGATCAGCTTGGAAAAACTCAAAAGGGAAACCACAGATCTAAAAAACTGCGTAGATCAACTAGCCTTAATAGATATCTACCGAATTTTCACCCACCATCATCAGAATACACGTTCTTCTCAGCATCACACAGAACATTTCCAAAAATAGACCACATTTTAGGTCCAAAACAAACTTGTCCAAATTCAGAAACATTGAAGTTATACCTTGAATTCTCTAAGTCCACAACGGAATAAAATTAGAACTCAAAACCAAAGCCACCAAAGAAATTCCTGTAACACATGCAGGCTGAACAACACACTGTTGAATCACCATTGGATCATGGGAGAGATTGGAAAGGAAATTCAGGTGTTTATGATATTCAAAAAGTAGCACACACATATTACCAGCTCCTCTGGGACACAGCAAAGCCAAGTTCATAGCTCTGAGTTCCTACATCAACAATTTGAAGATATCTGAAACCAACAATTTAATGAGACATCTGCAACTCTTTGAAAAAGAACAGTAAGATAAACCCCAATCTAGTAAAGAGAAACAAATAATTACATCAGAATTGAATGAATTAGAATCAAAAAGAGCCATAGAATCAAGAATACAGAGTTGGTTCTTTGAAAAAAAATAAGAAATTTAGCAAATCTTTTCAGAAAAAAGAAAACACACAAATAAATAAACTCAGAGATAAGAATGGAAACATCACTACAGAAATCAGGATTCAGAACATTATAAGGGAATTCTTCTCAAACCTTTATGCTAATAAGTTTAAGAACTTGGCAGAAATGGACCTTTGACTAGCAAATATTGACATGATGAAACTAAACATAGATGAGTTAAATCATCTTAACAGTCTCATATCAAGCATTGAAATAGAAACAGCAATGAGATATCCCATCTAAGAAAGCCCAGGATCAGATGGATATACAGTGGAATTCCACAAGACCATCAAAGCAGAGCTCACACCAATACTCCTTTAACTCTTCAATCAACTTGACTGAGAAAGTTCACTACCAAACTCATTCTATGAAACCATCATACCCTCAGCCCAAAACCAGGCAAGGACTCAACAAAGAAAGAGAACTATAGACCCCTTACTTTGATGATCATTGATGCAAAACTTCTCAACAAAATTTTGGCCAATCCACTTCAACAATTTATCCAAAAAAATCATACACCACTATCAAACAGAATTCATTTCAGGGATGCAAAGTTGATTCAAATTACGCAAATCAATATAATTAATCACATCAACAAGGGCAAGGATAAGAACCACATGGTTTGGTTATCTCAATAGATGCAGAAAAAGCATTTGACAAGATACAACACCCCTTTATGATGAGGGTTCTGGAAAAAATAGGAACCAAGGAACGTTCCTCAATACAATAAGACTGTATATGACAAATCCACAGCCAGCATTACACTTAATGGTGATAATCTAAAGCCATTTCCTCTTAACTCAGGAATGCAGCAAGGATATCCATTCTCTCCATTTCTCTTCAATTTAATATTAGAATGCCTAGTTACAGCAATAAGACAAGATAAAAGGGATCCAACTAGGGAAAGATGAAGTAAAACTCTCCTCTTTGTAAATGATATGAACTTTTATTTAAAGAATCTCATGGACTCCAATCCCAAATTGCCTAAGGTGATTCAAAACTTTGGCAAAGTAGCAGTGTATACAATTAATCCTCAAAAATCAATGGCTTTTCTGTATGCCAACAATGAAAAAAGTATGGCTGATATCAGGAAAGCAACTCCATTCATAATAGACCCACAAAAATAAAATACCTAGAAATTAACTAAAGAAGTGAAGCACCTCTATGATGAAAACTTTAAAAACCTGAAAAAGGAAATGAAAACAGAACTTAGAAAGTGGAAAAAGACCTCTATGCTCCGTGATTGGATGGATCAATCTACTGAAATTGGCAATACTTCCCAAAGCTACTGCAAATTCAGTGCAGTACCTATCAGTATTCCTGCTTCATATTCAAAGAAATAGAAGAGGCAATCCAAAAATGCATATGGAACCATGAAAGACCCGAATAGCAAAAAACGATTCTTAAAGGAAAGAACAGTCCTGGACGAAGAGCAATACCAAATTTCAAACTCTACTACAAAGACATAGTAATCAAAACAGCTTGTACTGTCACAAGAACAGACCTCAGGACCAATGGAATAGAACTGAAAACCCAGAAACGAACCCACATACCTATAGTCATCTAATCTTAATAATTGAGCTAAAAAAATAGAATGGAAGAAATTCAGCCAATTCAGTAAATGGTTCTAGCAAAATTGGTTAAGCACTTGTTGAAAACTAAAGCTAGATCCTTATATACCACCCAGTACCAAAATCAACTTCAAATGGATTAAAGACCTTGGAGTCAAAGCAGACACTCTGAAAACATTACAAAATGGAATAGGAGAATCCCTAGGTTTCCTTGGTACAGGTTGAAATTTCCTTAACAGAGACCCTGAAACACAACAAAGCAAAGAAAGCTTGGACAAATCTGATTGCATGAAATTGCAGAGCTTCTGAATGCAAAGGACGTAGATTGCAAGATCAATAGAAAGCCCAGTGATTGGGAGATATTCACTAGACATACAATGCACAAGGGTCTCATATCTAAACTATACTTGGAACTCAAAATTTTTAATGCCCCAAGAACAAATTCTCCAAGAAAATAACTGTCCAATAAACAATTGGGCTAAAGACTTAAAGAGAAACTTTTCTGAAGAGGAAAGGATGGCCAATAGACAAATGAAGAAATGTTCAACCTCCCTAGCCATAAAAGAAATGCAAATCAAAACAACATTGAGATGCCATCTCACCCCAGTTATAATCAAGAACTCTAATGCTGGAGGGGATGCTGACATAAGCAAAACTTACTGCATTGTTGGTGGGAGTGTAGACTTCTTTAACCACTTTGGAATATATTATGGAAATTCCTCAAAAGACTCCACGTAGAGCTCCCCTATGACCCAGCAATCCCACTTTTGGGCAGTTACCCAAATGATCACAAACCAGGCCATAATAAAGCTACCAGCACAAGTATGTTTATTGCAACATTATTTACTATAGCTAAGATAGAGAACAAACCCAGATGCCCCTCAGTAGATGAATCGATCAAAAAAATGTGGTATATATACACAATGGAATTCTATGCCTTTATCAGAAAGAATGACATTGCCCATTTGGTAAGAAATGGAACGACTTGGAAAAAAGAATTATATTAAGTGAAGTAAAACAGGCCCAAAGAAACATAGGTCCCATGGTTTCCCCTATTTGCAATCACACGTATATGTTTGAGACAAGTAGAAATGGACAGATAAGTTGATGTTAGGCGAAATGATCCCCAAGATAAGGATTCAAATGTTTTTTTCTTTCTTTTGATTGTTTCTAACATATCTATAACATGATTTCTTTGTTGCTTCGTATGTCCCTCCCCTGTTTTCACTGTATTTGATGTTGTTATAATTTGTGGAGGGGGAAGGAAAAACATTTTTTTTAAAATAGGGATGCAGTTGGACCCATTGCAACAATGCGATGTACAAGACGTTATGTAGAAAAACGAACTTTACAACTTTCGCTGGGGGTGGGGTGATGGGGGAATGGAGGGAAGAAGGGAACCAGGGTGGGGTTTGTGGGGGGGAGGTTGGAAGGGATCAGAAAGAGAAACAGGAGGTGGCAACAAAGCTTGATAAGAAATATACTCATTACCTTGACTATGTAATTGTAACCACTCTGTATGGTACTTTTACACAGACACACACACACACAAATTGTAAAAAAAAAAACCAACTTAATTTTTGAGGTTGGTGTGTGTGTGTGTGTGTGTGTGTGTGTGTGTGTGTGTGTGTGTGTGGTTTTACAAAGATCAGAAGACAACATTTTTCTTTATTTAGATTACAATGTCAGGTCTTTGTAAGTTGTGGCTAATGGGAGAAGTCTCTTGCTCTTTTAAGGATGAAACTGAAAAATAAATTTGTGCATATACCACAAATGCTTATTAGTGTGTAATTGAACACTTAACTTTTTATATCTTGGCTGTTTTTTTTAATAATGTGAATAACAATGAACCACAGCTACAAGGTACGCAGGGAGAAATAGCCAATTGATTAGTGGATGAAAGGATATTGCAATTTTTCATTTCTTTAGAAAACTGCAGGGCTGGGAAGGTGGCTCAGTGGTACAGCGCTTGCCTTGCATGCATGAGGCCCTGGGTTCGATTCCTCAGCACCACATAAGCAAAAAGAAAAAAGCCAGAAGTGGCGCTGTGGCTCAGGTGGTAGAGTGCTAGCCTTGAGCTGAAGAGCTGAGGGACAGCACCCAGGCCCAGAGTTCAGGCCCCACGACTGGACCAAAAAAAAAATAGAAAACTGCATACTACTTTCTATGGCGATAATACTAACCTGTATTTTGACCAAGAGTGTAGAAAATTTCCTTTTCTCCACAGTCCCACCAATATTATCACCTTTTGAATTTTAAGGGGCAGGATTTTACTATGTACAATATCTCAGATTGGCCTTAGACTCAAACTCTTCTTACTTCAACCTTCTAAATGCTTGGAATTACAAGTCTTATCCACCACACTTAGTTCCTTTGATTTTTTGGTGTTATGCAGTAGTATCATAGTAATTTTGAATTACACTTCTCTAATAACTTCTGTTCACAAATCTTTAAGCTAGTATTGAAGTGTTATTAAACACAAGTTTATAAACCCACTGGCCATTTTCAGGACTTCTTGGAAAATATGTATATTGAAAACTTTTGTCCATTTTTCATCGTTTTTATTAAGCTCGTCTTTAGTCTATTGAAAATCAGTAATTAATGTACAAGAAATTAATGTACTAGAAAGGAAAAAAATAGTTACCTCCTAACATTTTTCAATTTTCAATAACAGGATATTGCTTAAATCATTATTTAAGCTTGATACTATATAAATCATTTTAGTTAGACCTTTTACCAAGCTATATGTATTTTATTTATTTTAGGTTCATAGCTTTTTCTAAAGCCTGTTTGTCCTTGGTTTCTTTCAGTCTCATGTAGTTCGGATTTCAAACTGAAGAATAAATGGAAGGAAGCAAACAAAAATATACAGTTCCTCTCATCTGATGATGACTCTATAAGAATGAAGAAAGAGTTCATCCTTCTAAGGACTTATGACAAGCTATCAAAAAGAGAATTCATTCTTCTAAGTCTTCCCTGTCTTTGCCATGTTATTTAAAGAAGGAAAAACACAATACATTGCTTATATGCTTTTATGTTTTATGAGTTTTGCACATTTTCATATGGACATCACCTCAGTCTACAACATTCCTCCATTATTGTGTCCCTGATACATTTATACTATCAAGACATAAGATAACCATGTTGATTTAAATCATGAGAAGTTTTCCACCTCGCTTCTTTGAAAGCAGAACATAGTCAATAGCTAACGTTACTTCTGGTTGCTCACTACATGTAATGGTTTCTGTAATACACATCACATTCTATTTAGTATTAAGAAAAACTGCTGGCTAAATTTTAAGCTCATTAATAGAAGTTTATAAGAGAACTTTAGCCACGCTTTCTGTTAGGTATTTCACAAGTTGTATTTCTTTTAATTCTTAAGATAACATTTGCTATAATGCTAATGTTATTATCAATTTAGTGTTGGGAAAAATTGTAATTAATGACATTAAGTGCATGTTCCAAAGACATACAGTGAGGAAGGAAGTGAGTTATAGTTTCCAAAAGTCTTTCAGCAATACAAAAAGGTAGGTCAAATCTTTCCATTCTTTTGCACTTTCAATTCAATATTCATATTGTTAAAGAAATAATACCATAGCAATTATTGCCCATGGTCATTGTTTTTTGTCACATTTTTCTTCAACACAGACTGTGTTGGTGACATTGGGTTATCATGCTCAGAGCTGAGCTTATAATTGTGGCAGAAAGAGAGCCAAATGTCTTCTGATCCAGAGTTCCAATTTCTTTTTAAAAAGTAATAAAATTTTTAAATAGCATCACTTACTGTCTTGTAAGAATCCAAAAATGAAAAAAATCACACATAATAACTCCAAAATGCTTTCAATGTAAGAGATCACTAAACATGACCTGGTGAAGTAAATTTTCTTCTACTTTTAAAATTATTCTGGAAGCCTTATGCTGGTTGATAACACCTATAATCTTGTCTAGTCAGGATGTGTACTCAGGAGGCTGAGATCTTTGGATAACTGTTGGAAGCTAATCAGAGCAAAAATAAAATCATGAGATTATTTTTCAAAAAAGTTAATGAACTAGCAAAGAGGCAGGAATGGAGATGTAGCTCACCAATCTAGAAAGAAAAGGCCTAGCAAGACCTTGAAGCACTGAGTTCAAACTCTGAGTGTGCCAACACTTGTGCACACACATATTCAAAATAAGAATGTCATTAAAAGCCTTATAACTTTATTCTTTACCACAGTATTTCAAACTTTAATGAATTAAAAGTAATTTCTATTATTCTTCTTTTATTGGCCAGGAAATTAGCAAAACCTCAGTCAGCATTTCTCACATAGAATTTTTCACAAGGGTTGGTTAAATGTTGACCTAAGATCCAGTCTTCTGAAGATTCACACATCTGTTTAGAAATTGATGCTGGCTGTTGGAGAAGCAAAAAAAGAAATAAATTACTTTTAATGCATTAAAGTTTGAGAGTGATTTGTAATGTGTCAATAAATGTGTGGAACACAATTATACCAACTGACAAAAATGATGTGCATTCCACTTATGTGCCTAGAGACTTGGCAAGTGATTTTAGGTGTGTCTACACAAGTAGAATTAGCAAGAACCAAGCCAGCATTTCTTCATTTAAGATAAAAGAAAGGATAAAGTTTGACCCATTATGAAAATGAGATGTACAAGACACTATGCGGGGTAGGGGTGGAAGAAGGAGTTGGTGAGGTGAGAAGGGAAGGGATGGTAGGGGAAAAACAAAGGAGGGGGTAGCAGTGCTCAATAAGAAATATACTCATTACCTTACTCATGTAACTGTAACCCCTCTGTACAGTATCTTTACAATAAAAATATGTATTTAAAAGAGATTCAAGGAAAACTTCTCTACTAATAGGAAGCTGTATTTGATACTCAAAATCTGTATGGTATTGGTTTTAGGAATAGAAGAATATTAATATTTTAGATGCTCAAATTCTCTACATAAACACGTATATTATTTACATTAGAACCTACCCACAACCTAGTGCAGTGTAATTGTTATGAAAAATTTTAAATTAGATGGAACTTTTTTGCCTCCATTTTTAATATTAGTGCAGGTTAAGTCTCCTTTGTCTTTTTTGTTTCAAAGGCAAAGAGAAGAGGGTAAACAGAGAGATGATCATTATTCAGATATTTCCTTCCTCTTTTATTTCTGCTATTTTTGTTGAGAGGAAGATCAGAGCAAGAAACAAGCAAGATGCATACAAGGAAGCATTCCTGACATGTCAATAATTCTTTCTCAGAATCACTTAAACTGATTATTCTTGCGTTTTCCATAGCAGTAACCTAATTGTGGCTTCCTTGGTTCAGGAGGAAGCACACTAACAGGTTTTTACTGCAAATTAGTATTTTATATCTCAATTTACTATTACCAAAAATATAAAGCTTTGTCTACCTAAATGCAAACACACTGATTGTCCAACAATAACTTAACGAATACTAGACAATTCTACTCAGCTCCCCCCTCCTCTCTTCTCATTCCCTCCCCTCTTCTTATTTACCCACCCTCCCTTATTCTCTCTTTGTGTCTCACTCCTCAATATTGATTTCTATCTTCTCCATTTTTCTCTTCCAGTAGCAAGTTATTTGGTTTATCAGCCAACACATAGATAGTTGAACAAGTATTTTTTAAATTATTTTTGTGATCATTTATACTTTTTTCAAATTTTTATTGTGAAAATACCAAGCAAGGGGTTACAATTACATGGGCAAGATAACGAGTACATTTCTTATTAAGCATTGTTGCCTACTCCTTTTCTCCCCTTCCCATGCTTTCCCATACTCCCTCCCCTTATTCTTAAGAAGTGAGATCTAGTAGAGTACCAGTGGCTTACAACTATCCACTCTGTAGGTTCAAATTTGACAATTGCAGCTTGAAACTATCCTAAGTGGATAATTGGAAGAGATTCTTTTATCCACTTGTAGTAAAAGAAAGAAGTGGAGGTGCAACTCAGGTGCTATAGTGAAAACATTGAGAATTAAAGCCCAGATGGAGCTCCAGTGCAGGAATCCAAAACCAGTACCAGCACAATATAAAAAATGAGTCCTCTGTTTTTGAAAAATAATGTTTCTCCAAAAATTCATCCACAGGACAATTTTCAAGGTACAAAATGTCAACGGCTTTTTCACATCTTAAACTGATTCTTCTGCTTGATTCACATTATGGAAAATAGGAGCCAAACTTCACATTAAAAAGTATGAGCATTGCTAAACAGTTATTATTTTTCCTGTAAAGGAAACATGGAAGAAAAACTCACCTGACTACGTGAGTTAGGTTTGACTTACTGACAGACTTTTTCAAGTAAATGAGGGTTTATTGACATGTAAAGAAATCTTTACAGATTGTTCTCTAGGAGAGAGAACAAGCTAGCTGCTGTCCAAGTTTGAATCAGAGCAAGTTTATTCCTGTAATATGATAAAGAGAAGCTCATCGCTATGCAGTCAGTAATTTAAGAGGATTAAAAGGCCACGTCTATGTTGTAACAGCCAAGTTTTCACAAACAAAAACCATTTCCTGTGCCATGTGTTAGACCAAAAAGAACTGCATTAAATAGAGTAAATGTCTGAGTGACAGGTATGCAAGAGTTCTGTAATCACAACTAAACTATAAATTTTTTAATCATGTCCCTTACAAGAATCTCCAAGATAAGCCTTGCTAAATCTGTTATAAAAGACTGGGTTATGTAATTGGCAGTTATGATTAGGGTCCAATATCTTTTTCAGTTGCTTACGTTGCAAATCTCTCACTCAAAATTCAGAGTCTGAAAAAACATGTTTTCTTGCCAGGCACCTAAGATATTTTTTGTGCCACTATGATCACTTCAAAATCTTTGCTGGAGCTTTCTTTTATATTTGGTATTTTAGAGTTCATTGTCCAATCCATTAGTTCAGTCCTTATAGTTCCGTTGGACACCCTTTCCTTCTGTTGGACTTCATTTAGCATTCCCTTTGTGCCCTCTATGGATTCCTACAGCCTTCTGTTTGTAGATTCCACGTGTCTCTATTAATATTTGCTTATTTTCATCCTGCTCTTGCAATTCCTTTATTTATATTTGATTATCCTCCTTATGCACACAAAAATCTTTTATTAGTATTTAGTTAGCTTCATCATGTTGACATAACTCCATTGGAAGCTTTCAGTCTTTCATTCAGCATACCAGTATAGCAGTTGTGTTTGTAGAGCATTTTGGGAACTCAGATATGGATTGCTCATTAACTGCTCTGTTGCTGTTTATCATTAGGTGAGTTGAGATTCCTGGACTTGACATTTTCTTGTGTTCCTCTGACTCGTTCTTCACCTTTGGGTAAAAAAGGAAAATCAACTCTGTGCAAGTACACTATTTTAAGGAAAGTATCATCCATAGTCCTGTAGTTGCACAGATTTTTTGATATAGTCAAAATAAGTACAGATACAATCTAGTTCAACAGATACAATGTAGTTCAACAACAAACAACTATGGTTCAAGGATCTAAGAAAGTTTCAGAAGGAGTCAGCAGACCATTGATTTATAAGTTTAGGGAGAATTGTGGTCAGAATATAAGATTAGATTAATGTGGGGAGAGAAAATGAGTGAGGGATTTAGAGAGCTGAAAGTGTATAAGGAACAGAGGAAAGAAAGAAAAAAAGGAAACATTAAAATACAAAATTTAAAGAAGAAACATAAAAATAATATAATTATAAAGAAATAACAGAAAATATAAAGGATTTGAATCACAGAGTTTGTTAATTGAGTAACTGAAGGATAAGACCTAATAATAGAAGGTGCCTATATACCTGAGGGTGAATAGCAATTAATCCAGGGGGAAAAAACACACACACAAAGACCAAAAGAGAAAAGTATAAAATAATTTTTAAAACACACACCTAAAATAAACATGATGAAAAGATAAAAAAGAAAACCTTGTTAAAACATTTTAAAAAATTAGATAGATAAGAGTTCTTCTTGGGGCTGGGAAGGTGGCTCAGTAGTAGAGTGCTTGCCTTGCATGCATGAGGCCCTGGGTTCAATTCCTCAGCACCACATAAGCAGAAAAAAAAAAAAGCCAAACGTGGCGCTGTAGCTCATGTGGTAGAGCACTAGCCTTGAGGTGAAGAGCTAAGGGACAGCACTCAGGCCCAGAGTTCAGGCACAGGACCAGGTCCCCTTTCCCACCCAAAATGAGAATTCTTCAAATTTCTTAGTGTGGGGGTACATATGTCTCCCTTTTATCTATAACCAGTCTCTTGGTGGAGGTTCTGATTTCCTGTGCTGTTTAAATATCCTGTGGCTTGATTGGTTTCTTAAATCAGTTTAAGCAGGCACAAAGGCTCTGTGACTTCCCAGGGACTTTATGACCCGCATTTGAATGTAGTTTTGGGGGTGAGGGAAAATCGCTTTGATCATCACAAAAGAGGGAGATACCTGTTTTCTCTATCTTGGAGTTGTTGTGGTGTGGTTGGGTTGTGGGTATGGGTGAGACTTTTCAGCAATCAGTAGCTTTCCATGAGATTCTAGCTCCTGAGACATCACTCAGACCAGTTTGGAGCCATTCTCAGGATTTATGTTTAGTGAGTTTCAATTGTTTTTATTTACCTCTACTGCCACTGGGTGTTGCCTATGCTGCAGTACAGAGTATCAGCCTCTGGCTTTTTTTTTTACCCAGTAAAGAAAGTCACTCCTCTGTATGGTGAGCATCCTCTGCCTGGAATGGAAAACTTTCCCTTGGGGGAAACTGAGCCATGTAGTTCAAGGTACTTTGATCTGTTAAATGGCTCCTATTGTCTTTTTCCAAAGGCTGAGTTACGTGCTAGCTGATCTGGCCAGGTCTTTGTTAGTATCAAAGATGGATACTGGATATAGTTAGCTTCATTATGCTCACATAATTCCTATAATCTTCTTTGGGATGATTCTCCACTAGTGGGGGAAGGGCTAACGTCCCACCATTGCTCTGTGAGAATGCCGTGGGGTACCCACATCTTTCCCTTGGTTTCCTGACTCTGCTCAATGATTTCCTGTCTGTGGTGAGCAGGGTGAAGATTTCTACTGCTTATTGGTTCTTGCTGGCTGTGAGTAGGGTCCACTCCCAGACCACTTCTGGTCCCTTTTTCCTGGGCTCTCTCTGTTGATATGTTGGCTGTGGCAGCAGCTGCCAACATTGCCATACACACTGGCAAGTGCTTAAATCTGGATATGAGCACTTGAATATTTCATCTGTACGATGATTGCATGTTTGATTTGATTTTCTAGACATGGTCTTTTCACTAGAACCCTAAAACCACTTTCTATGTGAGATCTTGTTTAGCCCTCAGTTGATCCTCCACCATCTTCCTCCAGAACTCTAATTTCATGATTTTTTTTTTTTTTGTCGGTTGTGGGGCTTGAACTCTGGGCCTGGGCGCTGTCCCTCAGCTCTTCACCTCAAGGCTAGCGCTCTACCACTTGAGCTACAGCGCCACTTCCAGTTTTCTCGTGGTTTATTGGAGATAGGAGTCTCACGGTCTCTCCTGCCTGGGCTGGCTTTGAACCGCGATCCTCAGATCTCAGCCTCCTGAGTAGCTAGGATTACAGGCGTGAGCCA
Source organism: Dipodomys merriami (assembly GCF_024711535.1). Classification (NCBI taxonomy): domain Eukaryota; kingdom Metazoa; phylum Chordata; class Mammalia; order Rodentia; family Heteromyidae; genus Dipodomys; species Dipodomys merriami. Next base: position 70,314 of record NW_027202714.1, read on the forward strand.
CCAGCGCCTGGCTTTCATGATGTTTTTTGTACTCATTTCTTTTTATCATTTGTGGGTCTTGAACTATGGGCTTGGGCATTGTCCTTGAGGTCTTCAGCTCAAGGCCAATGCTCTACCACCTGAGCCACAGCACCATTTCCAATTTTCTACTTCTTTATTGAAGATAAGAGTCTCATGGGGTTTTCCTGCCTGGGCTGGCTTTGAACCATGATTCTCAGATCTCAGCCTCCTGAGTAGTTAGTATTACAGGCGTGAGTGAGCAGCGCCCAGCATTTTGTCCTCACTTTTCAAACTAGAATGTATTTGAGAAGAATTTTTTTTTCTGGTGCTATTAAGTTATTGTAGATATCAACAAACATGAGGTAAACAATAAATTTTATTTGTTTAATTGCTCTTACTGCATATAAAATGACTACCTGCCCAAATACAACCGTCATGCAATTTTCTTGAAGATTGTAAGATCATTCATTTTGATATATTGTCTTGTATTTTTATATAATTTCTTTCTTGTATGTTGGATCAATAATATTGAAGACATTAAATTTCATTCAAATATGTTTGATTCAAAACCAATTGAGTAAAAGGACACAAATATGGTTTAACTGATTGTAGGTTCAGATAATGATTTCTACTATGTAAAAACAGGCATGAATTTGAATTAAAACACCTTAATAGTTCAAATACTTGATTCAAATATTCTTTGCTATGCTTAATTTCAACCAATACTTTGACATTTTCACTACTATAATAATGAAAGGATGAAGGAAAGGAAATTGGTTATTGAATATTAACAAAATATGCCACAAATAAAATAGATGAAACATGAAGAAGAAAGATGTCAAAGAAATCTCTCTAGTTTTCAATTTCTTTCACACAGCAACAGGAACAATAAATATTAGAAATCAGTTTAAGATCACTGTAATGATAGGTTTTTTAAAATGCTTCTTCATGATGATTTTAGAATTACGTTTTTGATCATTCCTTCTACTTTGTGTCAAAGGTAAATTACAATCTTCTAATATGCAACTAGGATAACCACTAAAAACTCTATTAACTGAACATTTTGAAAGTACTAATGTACCGTAAGCACTTTCCTATGTAAAACCAATCATAGCAATCAATTTTACAAATGAGGGAAATCATTAATTAATACTTATTTTAGCCATAAAGTCTTTCATTGTTCATATAAACCAGTGTCATGCATATTTTTTTCTGAAAATGGAATTCGTTTTTAGCCTGTATTGCACATGAAGGAATAATAAACTTTAAACATTCAATGTGCTACTTATACTGGTTTATAACTATAATTTATGAAGTTCTAACTTGTGAAAGAAAGTTGCAAGACTAAAATTAGAATATAAGTTAGACGTGTGAATTCAGAAGGTGATCACTAGATATGGTCATCTTGAAATCAGGTTGTTTACATTGATGTGCATGTTAAGAGAGCAGCATTTTTCCTATTGAATTATTTAAAATATTAGGTAATTATTTGCAGAAACATTTGAACATGAGTACAATTCTTGGGATTAAATTAACACTAATACTTACTGAAATCCTGAACCAGAAGAGACTAGTGGTAAACCTGAGCATTTTTTATGCCTGCTGGATTATGTGGAGTTTATAGGAATAAATGTATGGAGAAACCCATCACATGACATATTAAAATGGAAATATGTGACAATATAAAGATATTGATTATTTCTGCATTTCCAGACAAGGACCAATATAAATAAAGGAATATAGCCTTTGTCTTCCATTTCTACATTTTTCCATAGGTGTTCATGGCTGGACAATGGAATCCTGTATGTGGTGAGTAGTGCAACAAGTTAATGACTACATTTTCTGACTGTTCAAATCTGTTGTCCAGGCACAAACTAGTGGACAAGAAACTGAAAGTGCATATAACTGCTGAGAAATATAAGTACTGCTAGATCTTTGGGAGACAATACATTTTCTTTTGCCAATTGGTTTATATTTACTTCAGAAAATGTGGTTTGTGAGAATCCATTTTGAGACAGAGTTTCAGATAATTCTCTTTCATTCTGACTCTAGTATTTGCACGAAAGCAAAGGTTCATTAAATCATTTTCCCCATCATTAAGCCTGTGTGCACATTTTGCCCGAATTGTCTTAGTACAAATTGCAAATATTCATAAAACTTTGAAGGTCACTCTCTAGAATACAACTTCAGTGTTTTTTTTTCTTATTTTTTCTTGTGTCACACCGTCATATCAAGGTCTAATTTCCCAATACATAAAATGCGCACTATTTGTAATTGTCACTCTCATTAGGCAACAACTATAAAGAAAAGCAGTCGAAGTATTCTTCATCTAGAAAACGTGCTTAATTTTTCAAACTTGGTATCTATCCTTACCTTTATTAATTGCATTGAAAAATGTTAACAAAAGTAATTTGTGTGTCGTAGCCTACTGGAAAACAATGCAAAAAATAGAAAACACTAGTGGCTGTTCAGAAAGAATGAGAGTAAAGGTAAGATTTCATGCTGTTCAGTAACAGGGAGAATCACATCTAGCGATCAAATGTACTGAATTTTAGCACAATTGAAATGAAATGTAGTTCATTTAACTGTAGGAAGTTGGATATTGTTCTTCAGTTCGAGAGAAACAAAAGTTGGGCTGAAAGTCCTAATATGGTGATTGTTAGATGACTTGTATTTGTCATATCAAAGAAATGATGATCACTCCCACAAAAGACACAAAACCTGATCTTTGCTTCTGAGAAGCCTTCTCATCGCCATCGTTTCTCTCTACTTCAGAGAGGATTCCTGCACCGGTTTGGTGTGTCTGCTCCATTTCTTGAAACATCAAGCACTCACATAGCATCCTCTCTTTTTATCAGTACCTAAGTGTCCATGTTCTTTGTATCGCTGAGATGTTGTCAGATTTTCCATTTATAGAAAAATCATGACGTTCTAATTCTTCTCTCCCATGTTGGTCTTGTTAAAATTGTCTCAAAACATGTCCTCTTGTTCTACTGAGAGCATTATTGAAATGCTTCAACTCCTCAGTATAAGGGAAATTTAAAAAAAACCCACATTATCTTCTCGTTATTAATGTGAAACCAACTACTTTCATTTCCAGTAGTTGGTTCACATTCACTAGATATTTCATCAAAGGAACTTGCCGCTGACTATTACACAAATCCAATGTCAATATTGAAGTCTCAATACACACAAAGATTCTTCTATAAGTATCTGTAAGTTACCCTAACCCGTGAATTAAACAGAGAATTCAATGTATTTCAATTCAACAGTGTCTAGCTACAAAAAGCTTGAGATTAATATGTTCTAAATGGTTGCTTTTCCTTTCACTGAAGAAATCAAAAGATTTGTGTCAGTTTTTGAAATATTTAATAACCGTTTTTCTAAGAAAAATTTTCTCCAGACAGGAATGCTGACATTTACCTGTCAGTCACAAAGAAAGAAGATACCTAGACCTTTGTTTTGAGAAATTATATCAACTGCTGTAGTTGACCTTATTTCATATTGACCGGAGTACACCAAATGAAATAGTATTTTTCCTGAGAGAGTCTGAAATTTTTGACATGCTGATAACATTGATATTTTGTTGTGGTGGTGGTGGTGGTATTTGTTCTTGGGTGCAGAAATCTGGGACTTGCAGCTCTCCCTCTCCTCATCAGGTCATGTCTATTGCTGTACCACTTGAGCCACCTCACCACTTCCGACATTTTTGTTTATGGGGTGCTGAAAATCGAACACAGAGCCTCATGGAAGCTAGTTAATCCCCCTTCTACTGAACTACCTTCATAGCCTCAGAGTTAGATATACTAGATTGACTAGTAAGCAAGCAAGTAAACTATGGGCTCTTTAATTTTGTGCCTTCAATGGATGTTTCATCTCAAAAGATAACAGAGAGTAACTGTTCCAATGGACCCAAATAAGAAATTATTTAGCTAAAATGAACATTTTTCAGAATACATTTTTTTTTATAATGGGAAGTAGAGTATTTCAAAAGGGAATTTCCACAGTAATACTATCATATTATGTATCTTCATTATCCTGAGGGATTCCTAAGGTAATGTATAGGTCATAAATGAAGAACATACTCCCCAGTATATTGCTTGTTCCAGAGGTAATTTCTTTTTCAGAATTATGTGGATCTTGAGAGGTTATTAAATTGTGCCTATGATATAAATCACAAGATCATATAGTGCAGTTTCCCATACATGTGGTGAAATTCAGAAACATAATGTTTCCTTGGGAAATGTAGGCACTACAAAACTTCGATCATTCATGGATAAATTTGGGTATCATTTTAAAGAAATTTTTGGAAATGTATGCAAATGACATGAGAGAGTGTGGGGGCAGAAATGTCATGGACAGATTTTTTTAAATTTTTGGAATCTCAGCAGCATGTAATGGAAATTGTGACAGTGGAATTCCAACTTGTGTATTTCTAAAGCTGAATTTCTAGAGCTCTATTCCAAGGAGAGCATATGCAACATCTTTTCTGTGGGCAATTATGTTACACTGTGTGTACCATATTTTCCAAACACTAGAAGTGGTTTCCTTTCACTCACTATTGCCTAATGGCCAAAATGTAAATTGATAATGTTCTGAAATGTTAAATTAATATATTAAGACATTCACTGTATTATTATATGACCTAGAATTCAGCTTGAATCTTTTAACATTCATCCTGTGGTAATAAACTGATAACATGAAGAGATTCAATGTGTCCCTTTTCTATATTAAGGATATTGATTACAAATTTGTTCCTCTTAGTTTGATGAAAAACTTCACAATATATGAAGGTTGACAGAATTGTGGGTAGAAAATTTTTTCTCCTAATTTAATCCTGAGTAAGTTTAAATGCTGTAGGAGAGATAGTTCGGCTGTTTTATTTTGTGAAGAAGCACAAACTATGATCTGTCATTTTGTATGATTCAAATATCCTTTCAATCATCCTTTGTATACATTCATCAATTATTTATGAGTAATCAGTATTTCAGTAAACGGAGGTAAAAATTTTGAATAAATGTAAGTTTCTAAACTTTGATAAATTACTCTTACAGAGCCTAGCACTTGTTCTTTATGTAAGAAATCACATAAATGCAGGAATTTAAGATCTGTGTAATCCGTTTTGACACCAGCTGGGGCTTAAGAGTCAGAGAGACTCTTATCTCCACTATCAAATGGAAAAAAGAAGACATGGTATGGCCAAATTTTTAGTAGGCTAGTCCACAGGAAAATGATACACAAGCATTGAATATAAACCCCTGCATGGCTCTTACATTGGTCAAACTTCTTGTGTTTTTTTTTAATCCTTATACAAAGTTACAGCCACTCTAATCTAGCACTCAACCAAATATGTATTTCTCCCTTTGTCAAAATCGTTGGAACATCCTGTCCCAAGTTTTGTTTGGGGCACACTCAAATCCTCTGGCAACAACATGTAAAAAAATGCTGTTTTTCTATGACACACTATTAATTTTCAAAATTCAAAGTAAAGAAATAGAATAAATGAACAACAAATGTACTGTTTTACAGACCCATATATTTTGCTCACTACAAAGGAAGTTTAGGATTACATTCTGACCTGGTGACACTGTGATTGGTGTGGATTCACTAGGACCAATAAGTAACGTCATCACCCAAAGTACATCAAATCCGAATTATCTTATCTGAATGTTCTTTTCATTCTCTTATTCTCAATTTCAATCCTGGAAAGGAATAAATGACACTTTGATGTCAGATGATAAAAAAAAAGTTTCAGGCACATTTTATTGTTTCAGGTTCACTCATCTCATAAATATTGAAATGTGAATGGAAGAATATTCACGTGGTAATTGGTCAATATATTCATTTGCAATCCTCATGCTTAAAGCTGTTTTGAATTCTCTCACAGCATTTTAATAAAAATATTTGATGAAGCTGGGTGATATTGAATCATACCTGTAATCCTAGCCTCTCAGAAGGTTGATATTTGAGTATCATAGTTCAAAGCCAGCTTAAGCAGGAAGGTCTGTGAGACTCTGGTCTCCAATTAACCACTAGAAAACCGGAAGTGGTGCTATGGGTCAAGTAGTACAGTGCTCACCTTGAGCTGAAGACCCCAGGGACAGCGTCCAACCCCAGAGTCCAAGGTCCACAACCACAAAAACAAAATATATGATGAAATCCTTGAGAAGATTTACTATTTGCATATCAAGGAGATCTATATTAATGAAATGTATTTGGAGCTAAATTTTAACCAGTCATACATATATAGATCCAAATTCACATTTCTGAATAAAATATGAGATGTATTTAATATGATGAAGATAGGAAAATCAAAAGAAGATATATTCTTGCAAAGGTTACTGCATCTCTTTTTTGGGGGGGAAGCAGGGTCTGATCGTGGGGCCTGAAATTTGGGCCTGGGCACTATCCCTCAGCTCTTCAGCTCAAGGCTAGCGCATTACATCTTGAGCCATAGCACCACTTCCGGCTTTTTTTTCTGCTTATGTGGTGCTGAGGAATCGAACCCAGGCCTCATGCGTGCAAGGCAAGTGCTCTACCACTGAGCTACCTTCCCAGCCCTGTATCTCTTAATGAGAGTATTTAGGAATTTTTTTATAGTATTGTAATTGTCTGAATGAACGTGTCCAACTAGGATCACAAAATAGATTTTACTTTTGAGTTAATGGAACACCAAAATAACAAGTCTCTCTTATTGACATGATAAGATGGGAAATAAAGCAACAATGAACAGCAATTGGTCTTCCTAGGAATTTCTTATAGGCATTTATTCCATTTGGAATCATGAAATTTTTGTTGCTTATCAATATTTCTCCTCACCATTTTGTGAGTCAGACAATGGATTCTAGATACATTCATATGTTTAAATATTTTATTTTCTGATCAATGCAGAAAACCACAAGCTTATTCAACTTCAGACTGTGTTGTACATATGTTATCCTGTTTCTGCATTCCAGCTTCATGTATTCTATTCCCGAAAAGTTAGCAGAGAAATTGAATTCAATTCTCTGTTTGATGTTAAAAGTATTCCAATGAGAGGAGTTCCGGGAAGATGGCGGAGGAGAAGCTGGAATCTGAACAAGCTCTCCCATAGAAAGCAGTTTTAGAGTTCCAGTGAACAGTCCTAAGCCAGAGAATCACACCAAGTGTGCCATCACAGGACAGAGAGTTAGACAAGAGAGGGGAAGCCAAGGAAACACATTAGCTGCCGCTGCGGCGGCAGGGTCGCGGCAGCGATCACCGCCGCGGGGTCATACCTGAGACACAGAGAGTCCAGGACGAAGGAGCCAGACGCAGCGGATGAGCAGATTCTACTCAACACCAACAAGAACCGACAAGGAGCGAACATCTCCATCCTGCTGTTTGCAGACCAGAGACGACCCAGGATCCAAGACTCGGCGTGAGTACAAGCCCGATGTCCTCACTCCTTCCCAGGGAGCAGAGGAGGGAAGGCCACCCCTCCCCCCCAACACCGGAGATCTCCATCTTGGATACCGACAAAGCTTGGAGGAGCTGCTAGCTCCAGCTCAGGCCTTGGAATAAAACGAGTCATTTAGCAGGTCACAAGAACTTAACAGCGAAGTGACCTGCCAGACTCAGCTCCATCCAGGGAAAAGTCACCCAGCTCAGGCGCCAGCCATCGGAGTGCCTTGCCTCACTGGATAACCAGAGCCAGAGGCTGCCCCTCCCTCTAGCAGCCACCACAATCAATTGAAAAACAGAAACCCTGAGAATGGCTCCAGGCTGGGCACTGTGAGCTTTATCACAAAATAGCCCCAGGGAAAAGCTACTGTTTGATGAAAGGCCTCAACTCTACCCAGAACATAGCCTCATCACCACATCCCCCTCTTTTGTGATTCTCAAAGCAGATCACCCTCCGAGAAAACTAACATGGGAGGGGGATCTCAAAATCTTGGGTAAAGCAGAGCATTTTTCTGCCTCTTCCAACCAACCAACTTAAAAAACCAATCAAGCCACAGGACTTCAAGCTGACCAGAGACTCCAACAAGAGACTGGTTACAGACAAAAGGGAGATACAGGACTCTTCCCACTCCTCCCCCCCCAAAAAAAAATCAAAAGAATTTTTTTCCTTTTTTTTATTCTTCTTCTTTTCTTTTTTTTGTTTGTTTTTTGTAACTATATATATATATATATATATATATATATATATGTATATATATATATATATATATAAATTATTTTCCCTTCTAAAACTTTTCTAATCTTTAATTTTTGCCTCTTCTGAGAAAACAATTGTTTTCCTGTAACTTTTTTTTTCTCATCTTATAATTTTTATTTTAGGAATATGTCAATGAGCGTTTTCCTTTCTTTTCTTGTCTTCTTTCTCTTTTTCTTTCTTTCTTAATTATCTTTTTGTTTTTTGTCTAGCTCTACTGAACTTCTGATCTTTTCTTCTCCCTTTCCCATCCTTAAAGTTTTTCACATCTCCTCTATGTGCCTCCCCTTCTCTGAACATATTCACATTCCTCTCTAAATAGACGGTCTTTTAACCTCTATAATAACATTATTTTTTACGTTTCTATTTTTTTTCTGGTCTCTCTTCATTCCCCTTTCTGTCTCTTCTTTTTCTCTCTCTCTCTACTTGCATCCTACCCAACCCATTTCCTGCATTGTGATTAGGACATAGTTAACTCTCCCTGTGTTTCCCCACACCAATCTATTCCTATTTTTTACCCACATCTCTCCCTAATCCTAATAATTTCTGGTTTTCCAAATTCTTATCTGCGGTTCGAAGTCCTTTAACATAGAGTTGTCTGATGTTGAATAGATGTATCTGTTGAACTAGATTGTAGACTATTGACTGTACAAATGCAAACTTTGGTTGATGGTTGCCTTAAGATAGTGTTCTAGCATAAAACTGGTGCAATCTTCATCTCAAATGGGCAGAGTAAGCCGGAAAAACACAAGAAAAATGGGAAATTCGGGTATCTCAATTCCCAATCTTGATAATCAGGGATTCGAACAGATAAAGAATAATCCAGAGGAGAGTTCCCAAATAGCTCTACAAACACTAATAGCAAACATGATAAATGAGAAGTTTGACAATGTACAAAGGACTCTGTATGAGCGTGATAGGGAGAGAGAGGAGGCATCCCAGAAGTTTATACAGGAATATCATAAGCGTGAGGAAGCTACTCAAAAACTGATACAGGATTTGTGCGAACAACTTGAGAATACTCAAAGAGAAAGGGAGGAATGGCGTGAGCAGGCAGAGAACACTCAAAGAGAACTGCAGGATTCCCACGAACGGGAAGAAAGAGAATTGCAGGAATCCCACAGACAGGAGGAAGCTAATCAAAGAGTAATTCAGGAATTGAGAGACCAGGTAGAGAATACACAAAGATCACTAAAGACATTCATGGAATCCATTAACAAAGAGCTGAAGGAAGTCAGGGAGACCACAAAGGGAATGCTGAATGGAACCCAACAGAAGGAATGGGAGTCCAAAGAAACCATAACCAATCAACTAAGTGATTTGAGAACAAACACTGAACACCAAATTAAGGAAGTAAAGAAATTCATACAAGACCTAAAACAGAGCTTCAACAAAGAACTTGAAGCCATCAAAGCTGACCAATTAGAAGGAAAAGAGATAAAAAACAAAGTAGAGAGTCTTGACAGCAGGTTAGACCATGCAGAAGATCGAATCTCAGGGATTGAAGACAGCCTAGATATTATAGAGAAAGAACATACAACCATCCAAGACAAGTCCAAGAAATATGATAGGTCTATCCAACACCTGGAAGACACCATCAGAAGGCCCAATCTAAGGATAATGGGTGTAGAGGAGCACCTAGGAACAGAAGTTAATGGTCTAGGAAATTTGTTTAACAGGATCCTAGCAGAGAACTTCCCAAACATACAAAAAGATAGGCCTATTCAGATACAAGAAGCTTTTAGAACCCCAAATAGACCAGACCAGAATAGGACATCCCAATGTCACATTATAATCCACACAGGATCAACCCAGACCAAGGAAAAGATCCTTAAAGCTGTCAAGGAGAAAAGGTTAATCACCTATAAAGGAAAACCAATTAGAATCACCTCAGATTTCTCAGCAGAGACAATCAAAGCAAGAAGAGCCTGGAATGACTTATGCCATGCCCTAAAAACAAATAATTATCAACCAAGAATACTGTACCCAGCTAAACTCTCCTTCATAACTGAAGGCCAAATAAAAACCTTCCATAGCAAAGAAAAATTGAAACAATACATCTCCACCAAACCAGCCCTACAAAAGATTCTTAAAGATTTCCTACACATATAAAACCAACAAGACCGCGACAAAGGCCAAGAAACTGCACCCAAACTGAGAATCCAAGAACCTTAGGAAGAACCCAGTTTCTGCAGCCCTCAAGAAGGTGGATAACATGGCAGGAACTCCCAAATACCTCTCAGTCCTATCTCTTAACGTTCACGGACTGAACTCTCCAATTAAGCGACATAGACTGTCTAGTTGGATTAAAAAACAAGACCCTTCTATCTGCTGCCTTCAGGAGTCACATCTTGCCCGTAAAAACAAACACATTTTCAATGTTAAAGGCTGGAACAAAATCTACCAAGCAAACGGCCCTCATAAACAGGCGGGAGTTGCAATCCTAATATCAGATAAAATAGCCTTCAAATTAAATTTATGAGAAGAGATAAAGAAGGTCGCTACATACTAATTAAAGGATCTCTCCTTCAGGAGGATATTACAATTCTAAATATCTATTTGCCAAACAACGGAGCACCCAAATTTATCAAAGAAACACAACTTTCCCTCAAATCCCATATAGATCCAAAGACATTAATTGTTGGGGATTTTAACACACCACTCTCCCCACTAGATAGATCAACTCGGCAAAAACTCAACAGAGAAACCGCAGATCTAAACAGCTGCATAGATCAACTAGACTTAACAGACATTTACCGAACATTTCACCCAGTAGCATCAGAATACACGTTCTTCTCAGCAGCACATGGAACGTTTTCTAAAATAGACCACATTTTAGGCCACAAAGCAAACTTGTTTAAATTCAGAAACACTAAAGTTATACCTTGCATTCTCTCTGACCACAAGGGAATAAAATTAGAACTCAACACCAAAAGCCACCAAAGAAAGTCCGGTTTCACATGGAGGCTGAACAACACACTGCTGAATCATGAGTGGGTCATGGAAGAGATTAGAAAGGAAAATCAAATGGTGATGCTATTCAACAAAAATGAACACACAAATTACCAGCTCCTCTGGGACACAGCAAAGGCAGTACTCAGAGGAAAGTTTATAGCTCTGAGCTCCTACATCAACAAATTGGAGAGATCTGAAACTTACAATTTAATGACACATCTAAACCTCCTTGAAAAAGAGCAGCAAGATAAACCCCAATCTAGTAGACAGAAAGAAATAATTAAAATTAAATCAGAATTAAATGAGTTAGAATCCAAAAAACTATAGAAAGAATCAACAAAACAAAGAGTTGGTTCTTCGAAAAACTTAACAAAATTGACAGACCCTTAGCAAACCTTATCAGAAAAAGGAGAGAACACACCCAAATTAATACACTCAGAGATATGGATCAAGAAAATGTGGTATATATACACAATGGAATTCTATGCCTCCATCAGAAAGAATGACATTTCCCCATTTGTTGGGAAATGGAAAGGGTTGGAAAAAATTATATTAAGTGAAGTAAGCCAGGCCCAAAGAAGCATAGGTCCCATGGTTTCCCTTATTTGCAATATCTAGTATAGGTATGAGTCAAGCGGAAAAGGTCAGATAATGTGATGTTAGGAAAATGAACCCTTAAATATGTATTTCAATGTTTTCGTTTATTTCATGCATGTGTTTCTAACACATTTATAAGATTATTTCTTTGTTGCTTTGTATGTCCCTCCCCCACAGTGTAACCCCCGCTTTCACTATATTTGATGTCAGTATAACATGTGGAGGAGATGGGGACAAACAAGTCGTTGAAGGATTCAGGTGGACCTGTTGCAACAATGAGAAGTACAAAATGTCATGTCAAAACCAGCTTTACAATGTCGGTGTGTGGGGGGGAGGGGGGTATAATTGGGTGGGGGGAGGGGGGTAAAATTGGGTGGGGGGAGGGGGGAGGCGGGGAAGGGAAGTGAAGGGTAAACAAAGGAGGAGGCTGCAATGCTTGGTAAGAAATGTATGCATTATCCTGCCCATGTAATTGTAGCCCCTCTGTACAGTATGTTCTCAAATAAAGTAAAATACAATTAAAAAAAAAAGAGTCCCTACAATGAAATAAATAAATAAATAAACTCAGAGATGAGAATGGAAACATCACCACGGAAACAACCAAGATTCAGAACATTATAAGGGAATACTTCTCAAAACTTAATGCTAATAAGTTTGAGAACTTGACAGAAATGGACCTTTTCCTAGCAAATATTGGCATGCCAAAACTAAACCAAGATGAGTTAAACCAGCTTAACAGGCCCATAACAAGCATTGAAATAGAAACAGCAATAAGAGATCTCCCAGCTAAGAAATGTCCAGGACCAGATGGTTTTACAGCGGAATTTTACAAGGCCTTCAAAGCAGAGCTCACAGCAATTCTCCTCCAACTCTTCAATGAAATTGAAAGAGAAAGCTCACTACCGAACACATTCTATGAAGACATCATAACCCTCATCCCAAAACCAGGCAGGGACTCATCAAAGAAAGAGAACTATAGACCCATTTCTTTGATGAACATTGATGCAAAAGTTCTCAACAAAATTTTGGCCAATCGACTTCAACAATTCATCCAAAAAATCATACACCATGATCAAACAGGATTCATTTCAGGGATGCAATGCTGGTTCAATATACGCAAATCAATTAATATTATTCATCACATCAACAGGAGCAAGAATAAGAACCACATGGTTATCTCAATAGATGCAGAAAAAGCATTTGACAAGATCCAACACCCCTTTATGATGAAGGTTCTGGAAAAGTTAGGAATCCATGGATCATTCCTCAATACAATAAAGGCTGTATATGACAAACCTACAGCCAGCATTATACTCAATGGTGAAAAACTAAAGCCATTTCCTCTTAACTCAGGAACGAGACAAGGATGCCCACTCTCTCCACTTCTCTTCAATCTAGTATTAGAATGCCTAGCTACAGCAATAAGACAAGATGCAGACATAAAGGGGATCCAAATAGGGAAAGAAGAAATAAAACTCTCCCTCTTTGCAGATGACATGATCTTGTATTTGAAGAATCCCATAGACTCCACTCCCAAATTATTCAAGCTGATGAAAACTTTGGCAAAGTAGCAGGTTATAAAATTAACCCCCATAAATCAAGGGCTTTTCTATATGCCAACAATGAGAAAAGTGTGGCTGAAATTAGGAAAGCAACTCCATTTGTAATAGCCCCACAAAAAATAAAATACCTAGGAATTAACTTAACCAAAGAAGTGAAGGACCTCTATGATGAAAACTTTAAAATCTTGAAAAAGGAAATCAACACAGAACTTAAAAAATTGCAAAACCTCCAATGCTCCTGGATTGGCAAGATTAACATCGTGAAAATGGCAATATTCCCAAGGCTATCTACAAATTCAACGCAATACCTATCAAAATTCCAAACTCATTCTTCAAGGAAATAGAAGAGGCAATCCAAAATTCATATGGAACAATAAAAGACCCCGAATAGCAAAAACGCTCCTCAACGGAAAGAACACTGCTGGAGGAATATCAATACCAAATTTCAAACTCTACTATAAAGCCATAGTAATTCAAATAGCTTGGTATTGGCATAAGAACAGACCTCAGGACCAATGGAATAGAATTGAAAACCCAGAAATGAACCTACAGACCAATAGCCATCTAATCTTCGATAAGGAAGCTAAAACAATAGAATGGAAGAAAGACAGCCTCTTCAGTAAATGGTGCTGGCAAAATTGGTTAACTACATGTAGAAAACTAAAGCTAGATTCTTCTATATCACCCTGCAACAGAATCAACTCCAAATGGATCAAAGACCTTGAACTCAAAGCAGACACTCTGAAAACATTACAGGGTGGAATAGGAGAAACCTTAGGTCTCCTTGGCTCAGGCCGAAATTTTCTGAATAGAGACCCGGAAGCACAACAAATCAAAGAAAGGTTGGACAAATGGGATTGCATAAGGTTGCAGAGCTTCTGCAGGGCAAATGACTTAGCTAGCAAGATCAATAGAAAGCCCAGCGATTGGGAGAAGATCTTTACTAGCCATACAACGGACAAGGGTCTCATATCTAAAATATACTTGGAACTCAAAAAATTAAACCACCCAACAACAAATCCTCAAAGAAACAACTACCCAATAAATAAGTGGGCAAAAGACTTAAAGAGAAGCTTCTCTGAAGAAGAAAGAAGGATGGCCAATAGACACATGAAGAAATGTTCAACATCCCTAGCCATAAAAGAAATGCAAATCAAAACAACATTGAGATATCACCTCACTCCAGTTAGAACAGCAAAAATCAAGAACTCTAACAACAACAGATGCTGGAGGGGATGTGGACAGAAAGGAACCTTACTTCATTGTTGGTGGGAATGTAAACTTGTTCAACCACTTTGGAAAGCAGTATGGAGGTTCCTGAAAAGACTTCACATAGATCTCCCCTATGATCCAGCAATCCCACTTTTGGGCATTTACCCAAATGTTTACAAACAAGACCACACTAAAGCTACCAGCACAACTATGTTTATTGCAGCATTATTTACCATAGCTAAGATATGGAACCAAGCCAGATGCCCCTCAGTAGATGAATGGATCAAGAAAATGTGGTATATATACACAATGGAATTCTATGCCTCCATCAGAAAGAATGACATTTCCCCATTTGTTAGGAAACGGAAAGGTTTGGAAAAAATTATATTAAGTGAAGTAAGCCAGGCCCAAAGAAGCATAGGTCCCATGGTTTCCCTTATTTGCAATATCTAGTATAGGTATGAGTCAAGCGGAAAAGGTCAGATAATGTGATGTTAGGAAAATGAACCCTTAAATATGTATTTTAATGTTTTCGTTTATTTCATGCATGTGTTTCTAACGCATTTATAAGTTTATTTCTTTGTTGCTTTGTATGTCCCTCCCCCACAGTGTAACCCCCGCTTTCACTATATTTGATGTCAGTATAAATTGTGGAGGAGATGGGGACAAACAAGTCGTTGAAGGATTCAGGTGGACCTGTTGCAACAATGAGAAGTACAAAATGTCATGTCAAAACCAGCTTTACAATGTCGGCGTGGGGGGTGAGGGGGGTATAATTGGGTGGGGGGAGGGGGGAGTCTGGGAAGGGAGGTGAAGGGTAAACAAAGGAGGAGGCTGCAATGCTTGGTAAGAAATGTATGCATTATCCTTCCCATGTAATTGTAGCCCCTCTGTACAGTATGTTCTCAAATAAAATAAATTTAAATTAAAAACAAAAACAAAAACAAAAACAAACAAACAAAAAAAAGTATTCCAGTGATATATGAACAATGAATTGGCACTTTATATAGTGAAGAATGTGCTTACTGGAGAGGACTAAGGGGAATGGCAGCTTCACCATTCTATCCTATGACTAATTTTCCTTATTCATGAAGGTTATAAGGAGGACTAAATCATACTGCTTCTAAACTGTAGAGGTCAATACAATATATGAAAATTTTTATATGTTTAAAGCCAAAGAAAACAAAGAATACAAAAAAATCAAATAATAAATTTAAAAAACAGCAACAAAGACAGAACTGTTGAGTCCATATCTTGGAGTACATTTTACTTATCAACATCATATATAGACATATGTTCATATTCTTTGATCTTCTCAGCTCATCTTATAAGATTATGCTACATAGAGACTAATTATTGCAAATAAAGGAAAACTTGACATCTACTCTTCTCTCGGACTACCTACATTTCACTTAATATGATTTTTTTCCAAGGGCCATATGGGCCTTTTGGAAGCATAGAATGCCATTTTATATACAAATATACCACATTTTCTTGATCCACTTTTGTACTGAGGGGCATCTTGTTTGGTATCATATCTTAGGTAGGGTGAATACTACTGTGACAAATATAGATGTGCTGGGAGCTGTAGTATGGCCTTCTTTGTTTTCATCTGGATAAATCCACCATATTAGGATTGCTGTGTAATAGGGAATTTCTATGTGTAGTCTTTTGACAAACGTGCATATTGCTTTCCAGAGTAGTTGAATCAATTTACCCAAAAGGGTTCCCTTTTGGCCACATGTTCTCTGTAACGTATTAATTTTTTGGTCGCAGTCATTCTAATGGGGTGAGGTGGAATCATATTATTGTCATGATTTACCAGTTTTATTATGTATGGCAACAAAGTTAATCATTTCTTCCAGTATCTACTGGACATTTTTACATCATCTTCAGAGAAGTCTCTCTTTAATTTTTGTCCACTTGGTGGGCCGATTGTTTCTTTGAGAATTTGTTTTTGGAGAAATGATTTTTTTGAGTCATAAGTATAATTTACATATAAGGACATGTTTGTTTTGTAGCTACTAAAGATATTCTCCCACTCTGTGGATTTTCTATTGATCTTGCTATCTATGTCCTTTGCCAAGAAGAAGCTCTGGAGTTTCATGCAATCTCATTCGTCCAAATTCTCTTACTTGTTGTGTTTCTGGGTCTATATTAAAAGTATTTTGGCCCATGCCAAGGAGCACTGGCGTTTCTTCTACTTCTTCCTGTAATATTTTCTAGACTTCTGCTTTTTCTTGGAGATCAGTGGACAATTTGTAATTGATTCTGATGCAGGGTGATATCTAAGGATCTAAGTTTAGTTTTCTACAATGTTTCTACAATTTTCCATCAATATTTACTGACGATGATGTCAATCTTCAATTCTATTTTTTGGCTCCCTTATCATAGATTAGGTGGCTATCGGTCTGTGGGTTCATTTCTGTTTCTTCAGTTCCATTCCAATGCTCTTCAGGTCTGTTCTTGTGGCAGTATTAAGCTCTTATGATTACTATGGCCTTGTCATAGATTTTAGAGTCTGGTATTATAATTCCTTCAGCACTGTTTTTTTTTTCTAGTAAGGATTATTTTTGCTATTTGGGAATTTTTATTGTTCTATATGTATTTTTGGATGGTTTCTTCTAATCCACTGAAGAATTAGGTGGGATATTGATGGATAGGACCCTGGGCTTGTAGAGTGTTTTTGGCATTATTGCCATTTTCATAATGTTAATCTTCTAAATCCAGGAGCATGAGAGATCTTTCCATTTCCTTAGTTCTCCTTCAATATGTTTTTTCGGGTTTTTAACTTTTCATCATAAAGTTACTTCACATTTTTAATTCCTAGATATTTTATTTTTATGTGGCTCTTACAAGTTGTTGTTCTCCTCACTTCAGCTGTGCTGTTCTCATTATTAGAATAAAAGAGAGCCATTGATTTTTGAGGGTTAATTTTATACCTTCCTACATTCCAAAGATTCGACTCAGCTAGACTAACTTGGGAGTGGAGTCAATGGGTGCTTTAACTACAATACCATGTCATCTGCAAAGACGGATAATTTTAACTCCTCTCTCCCTATTTGGATCCCCTTTATTTTTGCATCTTGTCTAATTGCTTTAGTGAGGCCTTCCAATGCTATATAGAAGAGGAGTTGTGAGCATGGACATCCCTTTCTTCTTCCAGAATTTAGAGGAAATGGCATTAGCTTTACATGATTAAGTATAAGTCTTGCTGTAGGTTTGTCATACCCAGCCTTTATTGTATTGAGAAATGTTCCCTGTCTCCTGAGTTTTGCCATTGCTTTCTTCATAAAGGGGAGTTGGATCATGTGAAATGTATTTTTTCTGAATATATTGACAAAATCATAAGGTGCTTTTTTCTTGTTTTTGTTTATGTGATGTATTACATTAATTGATTTCTGTATGGCAATGCAGCTTTGCATCCTTCTCCTTATCACATAATATTCTGCACAGGATCAATTCAGACTAAGGAAAGGATTGTTAAAGCTGTCAAGGAGAAAAGATCAATCACCCATAAAGGAAAACAATCAGAATCACTTCAGATTTCGTTGCAGAGACAATTAAAGCAAGAAGAGCCTGGAATGATGTATGCCACACAATAGAGACAAACAACTTTCAACCAAGTATATGAACCCAGAAAAAATCTCCTACATAATAGCAGGGCATATAAAACCTTTACACAAGAAATAAAACTTGAAAGAACATATCCCTACCAAACCCTCCCTACGAACGTTAATTAAAGTTGCCCAAAACACAGAAAACCCACAATAGCACAATACGGTTGAAGAAACTTCCCCAAATAGAGAATCCAAGAAGCATAGGAAGAACCCAGAAGATGGCACTGCCCCCAAGAAGGTGAGTTACATGACAGGAACTACCAAATACCTCTAAGTCCTAGCTCTCAATATTAATGGATTCATATCTTGAATTATGAGACATACACTGTTTAGTTGAATCAAAAATCAAGAGGCTTGTATCTCTTGCCTTCAAGAGACACACATTGCCCTCAAAACCCCATGGAATAAAATCTACCAAGCAAACAACCCACATAAACAGGATAGAATTGAGATCTTAATATCTGATAAAATAGACTTCAAATTAAAATCGATTAAAAAGAGATAGAGAAGGTCTCTATATGCTAATTAAAGGATTTCTCCTTCAGGACAATATTACCTATTCAGCAAAAAGGAACACATAAACAGTCCTCCCACTGAAGAAAATCAAGGACCGGATGGATTTACAGCTGAATTCTACAAGAACTTCAAAGCTGAACTCAAAACAATACTGCAACTCTGCAATGAAATTGAAAGTGAAAATTTACTACCAAACCCTAAATCACACATAGAAATACATTAATTGTTGGAAACTTTAACAAAACATTATCCCTGCTGGCTAGATCAACCCAGCTAAAATCTCAACAGAGAAAACTCAGACCTAAATAACTGCATACATGAACTAGACTTAACAGACATCTACCGAATATTTCTCCAACAGCATCAAAAAACACGTTTTCTCAGCAACAGTTGGAACACCCTCTAAAATAGTCCACATTTTAAGTCAAAAATCAAATTTTCCCAAATTCAGAAATATTGAAAATTTCCCCAGCCTTCACACAGATCACAAGAAATAAACATAATTCAACACCAAAAATCACCAAAAAAAAATCCTGTAACACAGGGATGCTGACCAACACACTGATGAACCACTCATGGGTAATAAAAGAGATTAGAAACAAAATCCAAATGTTCTTGATATTTAAGAGAAATCAACACACAAATACCAATCTCATTTGGGACACAGAAAAGACAGTAGTCAGAGACTATTTATATCTCTGAGTTCCTACATCATCTAATTGGAAACCAATAATGTAACAAGGCACCTGAAACTCCTTGAAAAAAAAAAGAACAACAAGCTAAACTCCAATCCAGTAGATGGAAAGAAATAATTAAAATTAAGCAGAATTAAATGAACTAGAGTCCAAAATTTTATGGAAAGGATAAAAAAAGAAAGAGTTGGTGTTTCAAAAAATAAATGAAATTGACAAACCCTTATCAAACCTTACCAGAAACACAAGAGAACACAGCCATACAAACAAACATACATGAGAATGAAAACATCATCACAAAAAGAAAAGAAAAAAAAGATTCAGAACATTTTCAGGGAATACTTCTCAAATCATTATGCTAATAAGCTTGAGACTCTGGATGAAATGGATGAATTCCTTGCAAATATTGACATGTCCAAACTAAACTAAGATGATTTAAACCAACTTAACAAATCCATATCAAGCATCAAAACAGTAACAGAAATAACAGTCCTCCCACTGAAGAAAATCAAGGACCGGATGGATTTACAGCTGAATTCTACAAGAACTTCAAAGCTGAACTCAAAACAATACTGCAACTCTGCAATGAAATTGAAAGTGAAAATTTACTACCAAACCCTTTCTATGAAGCCATCTTAACACTCATCCCCAGGCAGGGACTCATCAAAGATAAATGAAAAATGGATGAATATCAATGACAATCTCCTCAACAAACTTTTGGCCAATCACTTCAACAACTCACTAAAAAATGATACAGTATTCATTTCACAGATGCATTGCTGTCTCAATATGTGCAAATCAATTAATATAATTTATCATATCAAGAAGAGCAAGGAAAAGAACTGCATGATTATCTCAATGGATGCAGAAAAAAGCACTAAGCAAGATCCAACATGCGTTTATGATGAAATATCTGGAAAAACTAGGAATTCATGGAACTTTTTCAATATAACAAAGGCTGTATATGACAAACCTACAGCCAGCATTATATTGAAAGATAAATATCTAAAGTAATTTCATCTAAGTTCAGGAATGAAAGAAAGATGGCCAGTCCCTCCAGTTGTCTTCAATTTAATATTGCACTGCAAGAGTAAAAGGACAACATGCAAATATAAAAGAGATCAAATAGGGAAAGATGCAGGTAAACTTTCCCTTTTTGCAGAAGACATGAACTTGTATGTAAAGAAAGCTATGGACTCCAATCCTAGGTCATTTAATCTGGTTCAAAATTTTATAAAATAGCAGGATGCAAAATTACCCTCAAATACCAATGCTTTCCTGTATGTAAATAAAGAGACAGTGCAGCTGAAATCAGGAAAACTCCTTTTCTTATAGCCCAACAGGGCCGGGATGGGATTATCTAGGAGTTGATCAAAAAAGTGAAGGACATCTAGGATTAAAAATTTAAAAACTTAAAACAGGACATTAAAGCAGAAGTGAAGAAGTGGAAAAATCTCCCAAACTCCTGGATTGGGAAGATTAACGTTCTGAAAATGGAAATAATGCCAAAGGCTATCTACAATTCAATGTGATACCTTTCAAAATCCTATCCTCATTCTTTAAGAAAATATAACTTGTAATCCAAAAATACATATGGAACAATAAAATACTCAATATAACAAGAACAAGGCTTAATAGAAAGAACAGTACTGGAGGAATATCAATACCAAACTCTACTCCAAAACATAGTAATCAAAACAGCTTGGTACTGACACAAGAACAGACCTGAATACCAATGGAATAAAACTGAAGACCCAGAAATGATCCCACAGACCTATAGCCTCCTAATCTTTGATAGGGAAGCTAAAAAAATAGAATGGAAGTAAGAGAGCTTCTTCAGTAAATGGAGCTGGCAAAATTGGTTAATCACCTATAGAAAAATAAAGCTAGATCCTCAGATATCACCCTATGCTACATTCAACTTCAAATGGGTCAAAGATCTGAAAGTCAAAGCAGATATACTGAAAACATTACAGGAAGGAATAGGAGAAACTGGAGGGCTCTTTAGTATGGCCCAGAATTTCCTAAAGAAAGAAAAACAAAAAACAAAACAGAAACCCAACAAATCAAAGAAAGGTTGGTTAAATTGAATTTCATTAATCTGCAGAGCTCCTACATGGCAAAAGGACTTAACTAGCAAAATCAACAGAAAGCCCAGGGATTGGGAGATCTTCCTAGTCATACAACGAACAGTGGTCTCATATCTAAAATGTAGTTAGAACTCAAAAACATTAAATCCCCCATAACAGATCCTCAAAACAACAACTGCCCAATTAATAAGTGAGCTCAAGACATAAAGAGAGACTCCTCTAAAGAGGAAATAAGAATGGCCAATTGACACACGTAGAAATGTCCATCTTTTCTGGTCATGAAAGAAACGCAAATCATACGTACATTGAGATTCCACCTCAGAACATTTAGAATGTCTATAATCAAGAAATCTAATAACAACAGATGCTGGAGGGGAAGGGCCAAAAGGGAACCCTACTGCTTTGCTGGTGTCAGTGTAAGATTTTTGACCCACTTTGAAGAGCAATATGGAGGTTCCTGAAAAGACTACACATACAGCTCCCCTGTGTCTCAGCAATCCCACTTTTAGGCATTTACCCACACTATCACATACAAGGCCATACTAAAGCCACCAGAACCTAAATGTTTAACGCAGCATTAGTCACCATAGCTAAGATAACGAACCAACCCAGATACCCCTAGATGAATCGATCAAGAAAATGAGATATATATCTATCTATATAGAAACATATATATAGCTAGAGAGATAAATATAGATAGACACATATATAAATATAAATATGTATCTATACATGTGTATACATACATATATATATATATATCTATATATCTATGTATATATATATAGATAGATAGATAGATAGATAATTCTATGCCTCCATCAGAAAGAATGACATAGCCCCTTTTGTTAGGAAATGGAAAGAGTTGGAAAAACTTACATTAATCCAGACACAAAGATACTGGGGTCTATGGTGTCCCTTATCTGCAATAAGTAGAATATGTCTAGGACAAGTAGAAGATGTCAAAATCTATTTAAATATTACCATTTGACCTGATGTTAAGCAACATGAAAACCAAAATAGGCACAGAAAAGATCTTTATCATTCTTGTTCTTTTTAATATACTGTACTGTTATTTTTTGTGTTTGTTTCTTTGTATGTTATTCTCCTATGGTACAACCTCTTTTGACACTGTATTTATTCTGGTGTTCTACATCTTGTATACACAATTTTCTAATTTGGGCAAGGGCAAAGAAATAAAGAAATGCTGAACTAAGGATAAAGGATGACCCAATGTACCAATGAGACATATAAGACACGAAGTTGAAAATAAACTTTACAATTTTGTGGGGTGGGGAAGGAGGAAGAAATTGGGTGTGGGTGGGGATGGAAGAGATGGTAGATAAAGAGGGGTAACAATGCTTGATAGCAAGTGAATTCATTACTTGTCTTTGTAAAAGTAACCATTCTCTCTCTCTCTCTCTCTCTCTCTCTCTCTCTCTCTCTCTCTCTCTCTCTCTACCACGCCGACCCCAGTAGAGTCTGCTTAGCATGGGAAACCATCTATCAGACCATGATAGGGGCCTCGAGACCTATCTCTGAGTTTTGGGACTTCACCGAAGTCTACCTCAGAGAATGGGGCTTTACAGAAACCTATCTCCAAGTTTTGGGACTTCACCGAAGTCTACCTCGGAGAATAGGGCTTCTAAGAGGCCTACTCCTGGGAAAAGGCTGGCAAAACCCCTGGAAAAGATGTGTTTCTGTCTTTCTTCTCCTCATAAAGAGTGCCTATTAATCTTTTACTGTTTCTACTGCTCATTGTACTTACTCATTGTCAACGTTCCCTTATTCAAAGCTCTTAAGAGTGTTTGACGACTCCAATATCTGATGAGTGTCTTAACTCACCAGAGTTAAGTGCTACCCTGAAACCCCTCTTATGGAGGCTAGTAGACAAGTTATAAGTAAATATAAAAGTATTGGGGGTTTCACAAAGTCACTCCAGCAGAAGGAATTGTTTGTAAGAGATTTACAAAAAGTTGTAGGCGCGGCTAGAACAGAAAGAATGTATGGCAATTGCTGAGATAACTACTTAGGAGAAAGAACTTCCTCATTTACTAAGAAACTTGCTAAATCTAAGTCTCCTTGGTGCTTACTATTAAAGAAGAAACAGGAAAGATCTTAATGGGACAGTTAAGGCCTCTATAGAAAAAAGTAGCAGTTAATTGGTGACAATCATCGAAACCAATTGTATTTCTTAAAAATAGAGGTAAAGCTGGAAACAAGTGCCTATCAGGCGACCAGTTGGTGACCACCCAAGGATGAAGCCCTGCAGCAAGGTTGTGTAACCTTTTGCCCTTTCAGGCGACCAGCTGGTGACTGCCCAAGAATGAAGCCCTGCAGCAAGATTATGTAACCTTTTGCCCTTTCTTATGGAGACTTTTTGCTATAAAAGTTTGTTATCCTCTGCATTAAATCGCACTCAGCACTCAGCACTCAGCATCCACTCCTAATGTGTGTGAGTTGTCTGTTTGCCATCTCCCCGTCCTATTCCAGGTTCTTCCCCTAGGTATCCTCCGTCGTCCCGACAGAACCCGGTCCGCGGCATCTGTCTCTCTCTCTCTCTCTCTCTCTCTCTCTCTCTCTCTCTGTCTGTCTGTCTCTCTCTCTCTGTCTCTCTCTCTCTCTCTCTGTCTGTCTGTCTCTCTCTCTCTGTCTCTCTCTCTCTCTCTCTGTCTGTCTGTCTCTGTCTCTCTCTCTGTTTAGTCGTGGGGCTTTGAGTCTGGGCTCGGGCGCTGTCCTTGCACTCTTCAGCTCAAGGCAAGCGCTCTACCACTTGAGCTAAAGCGGCATTTCCAGTTTTCTACTGGTTTATGGGAGATAGGAGTCTTACAGTCTTTCCTGCATGGGCTGGCTTTGAGCCACGATCCTCATATCTCTGTCTCCTGAGTAGCTAGTATTACTAGCGTGAGCCACTGGCGGCCAGCATCTATCTATATCTATATAATAAAAAGTATATTGTTTCATCACTTATTTGATTGCACTATAAAACAACTTTATAAATAAACCGGGATCATTTCTAAATCGTAACCCGGTCAAAACCAAGGATTTCCATATTGTTTTTGAATGTCAAATATATCTCCTAAAGTATCCCTTTCAGTTGAAGGGTGTACAGTTACATCATTGTGCTCGATTAGATTTACTCTGTCCTTTCTTTGAAGTGTAACATGACACAATTGTAATGTAATGTCCAATTAGAAGATTAATTGTAAAGATATTCTTTGGGAAAAAATTAAATCCACAAAGGTCAAAAATCTACAATTAGTTCTACTTCCTAATATTGGTGGGGGTGTAAACTTGTTCATCCACTTTGGAAAGTAGAATGGGGGTTCATCAAAAGAGTCAACATAGAGCTCCCCTATGACTCAGTCATCCCACTTTTGGGCATTTAACCAAATGATCACAAACAAGACCATACTAAAGCTACCAGGACAACTATGTTTATTGTAGTATTATTTACCATAGCTAAGATATGGATCAAGAAAATGTGGTGTATGTATGTATATACATATATATGTGTGTGTATGTATATGTATACACACACATATATATGTATATATGTATATATATATATATATATATATATATATATATATATACAAATGGAATTGTATGCCTCCATCAAAAAGAATGACAAAGCTCCATTTGTTAGGAAATGGATAGTTGGAAAAAAAATTATATTAAGTGAAGTAATCCAGGCCCAAAGAAACATAGGTCACATGGTGTCCCTTACTTGCAAAAATTAGTCTATGTCAGGGACAAGTAGAAAAGATGAAATGCTATATACATGTGATCAGATAAGATGAATTTAAGTGAAATGAACCCCAAGATAGGGCCAAAAGTTGTTTGTTTTCTTTCTTGGCATAGTTTTTAACATATTTATAAGGCACCATGTAATTAATTTGTTGCTTTGTTTGTCCCTCCCCGCCTATTTTCATTGTATTTGATACTGGCATCTTTGGAAAGGGAAAGAGAAAAAAACAAAATGCTTAAATAGGGAAATAGGTTGATCCATTACAACAATGAGATGCAAAAGACACTATGTTGAAAAACCAACTTTACAATTTAGGTCGGGGGGGGCGTGTAGTTGTGGAGGTGGGAGGTAAGAGATGGTATAGGAAAAACAAAAGAGGAGGCAACAACGCTTAGGAAAACAAAAGAGGAGGCAACAGTACAATAAGAATTGTACTAAGTACCGAGTAATCCTAGCTACTCATGAGGCTGAAAACTGAGGAATGGGTTTCAAAGACAGGTGGGCAGGAAAGTGCATGAGACTCTTACATCCAATAAACAACTAGAAATCTGGAATTGGCCTGTGGCTCAAGAGGTAGAATGCCTCCCCTTGAGATGAAGAGTCCATGGACAGCATGCAAGCCCAGAGCTGAAGTCCCAAGCAGGACCAACAATAAAAAAAAAAAAAGAAAAAAGAAATGTACTCTTTTTTTTTACCTTGCTCATGTAACTATAACCTCTCTGTACACTAATTTCACATTAAAACCTTATTTATTAAAAATAAAAATAAAATAGTAAAAATGATAAAAGTGCATCATTATAATCAGGAAATTTTATGCCAGTTTGTTTTCAAATTTTCCAAACAATGCATGAAAAATAGACCCAATTCAGATGTCAAATATAGTTAAAATAAAGCTTGAGGTGTTGTTGTTTTTTTTTCCTTTTTAGAAGCCAGTAATTTTTCTTGAAGTAGTAATTTAACTGTTGCTAACACAGTAATAATAGTACCCTTGGTTTCACACATTAAGCTGGATCACCAAAAAGTACTAAATCCACTGTCAGCAATATCTTGTATTGTATTTTCAATTCTTCTTGGTTAGCATTGAAGATAACATATTCAGCTGGCAGATGGTGTTTATGGACCTCTGTGCTTGTCTTACCGATTCAGTTTTCTTGAACTCTTGATAAGAGGAATAGGATTTGCAGGGAGAACAGGGAAAGCAGAATGAACTGTAGTGGATGATTTCTCTTATATTTTGCTTTTCTTGGGACTTTCTTTTTGATGACTCTGCCTGGGAAGGCCAACTTTCCCTGGGAGTAGAGCTGAGCCCCACAGATCAGATGCCTTTGACCTTTTGAATGGCTCCTATTGTCTTTTTTCCTGTCCTGACATGTGCTAGCTGCTCTGGCCTGGTCTTTGTCAATATCTACTCCAGTGGTTGATGAAGGGCAACCTTTCACAATTGTTCTGTGAGGAATTAGGATTTCTTGTGTGGTACACCTAACTTTCTGTTCATTTCTGAGTCCTCCACAGTCTGCGACAGTCTGTGGTCAGCAGAATGAAGATTACAACTCCTTGTCAGTTCATGCTGGCTGTGAATATAATCTGCTTGCACACAGTCTTTGGAATCTTTGGCCCAGGCTCTGTCTGTTGATATGGCAGCTGCGGCTGTGGACAACTGCAAGTCCTTGAATGTGTCTCATTCACTAAGCTGCTTGAATTTTTCATCTCTGGCCAAACTTTCTGTATCATGATGGCATCCCTAGGCATGTCTGTCTAGAATTGGACTTTTCACAGGAACACGAAAATTGGTTTCAACTCCAATCTGAGCCCCCAACTTCTCCTCCCTCATCTTCCTCTGAAATTTGTTGTTCTTCTAAATGTAACTTGTGAAGCTATTTTTATCACTTGCTTTGTACATTAATTTTTTATGTTTTATCCAATGTTGTCACTGTATTTGACATTAGTACCCTGTACAATTCATGTATATTAATACAAATTAGGAAAGGGAAGTGGAACAACAAAATCTGAGAGAAAGGACAAAGGACAAACCAATCCAACAACAATTCTCAGGAAACAACATGTTGGAAGTAAACTTTATACCTGGTGGGCAAGGATGGATCGAAATAAGAAAAATGTGAAAAAATAAGGAGTGGGTAAGAACATATGACCAGAAAAGTATTCACTGTCTTACATATGAAAGGCTAATCCCTCTGTACATCAACTTGACAATAAGATTAATTTAAAGATTATTGATACACTCTTCTCAACTCTCATAAAGTTACATGTAGATAAGCATGTCCATAAGTTTGCAGTCAATATACAGAAATGTGGAAATAGTTCCTTTCTCTTTTCAACCCAAAATGAATAGAAATGACAGTTTCCCCTATATCTCCAGATTTCAAGTCATCATTTAAAATTAATGTTGAAATAATTTTTCAAACATTTCTGTAGAACTCCAAATAATTGTTTGAAATTACAAATGAGACCCTCAAATTTTAACACCCTCAAAAATAGGAGCAATATTCTCACATGTCAAGCTTCCTCTTTTGTAGTCAAATACAGGAACTCTACTTATTTCATAGGAATCCTAAACTCTAATAAATACTTTGGTAAGATATATCATCCTAAAATATGCCTCAACTGCTATTACATTTAGCAATAGGACTGTTGTGGCCAAGGAATGAAAGTCAAGTATAAAATAGTGGGGAAAGCGACCTTGGATATTCAAACAACCCTGAGGAAATTTCCCATCATTTCCAAAGAGAAGATTTGTATTAAATTTCATGTTGCTTCCTCCTGAAGAGGAAACCAGCTAACAAGGATTCAGGGAAATGGAAATTTTCAGAGATACATAGAGCTAAAACCAAAACCATGATCGCAAAATTGTTGAAGATAATGTAGGAAAATCTTTTTGAGTTGAACTGGATTCATTCATGGAAGTAAGATTATTTTAGAAGCCAGAGTTTTCATTAGTCACCACTGTTTTACAGGAACATATTTAACTGTAAAAATTCTATCTGCACCTCTTTGTTGTACAGTTAGACAAATATACTACAGATAATTTTGTATCTAAAGTAACTTATTTCCTAATAGAATTTCCTTTTTGAAAAATATTCCTTTTAAATCAAAACTGA
This sequence comes from Dipodomys merriami, assembly GCF_024711535.1. Lineage (NCBI taxonomy): Eukaryota > Metazoa > Chordata > Mammalia > Rodentia > Heteromyidae > Dipodomys > Dipodomys merriami. The sequence continues at coordinate 98,601 of NW_027202714.1, forward strand.
AATTACAAAATGGCAAAAACTGAAATTACAAAATTGCAAAAACTTCCATGCTCCTGGATTGGAAAAATTAACATCGTGAAAATGGCAATACTTCCCAAGGCTATCTAAAAATTTAATGTGATACCTATCAAAATTCCAACCTCATTCTTCAAGGAAATAGAAGAGGCAATCCAAAAATTCATATGGAACAATAAAAGACCCTAAATAGCAAAAATGCTCCTCAACAGAAAGAACACTGTTGGTGGAATATCAATACCAAATTTCAAACTCTACTATAAAGCCATAGTAATCAAAACAGCTTCGTACTGGCATAAGAACAGACATCAGGACCAATGGAATAGAATTGAAAAGCCAGAAATGAACCTACAGACCTGCACTCATTTAATCTTCGATAAGGGATCTAAAAAAATGAATGGAAGAAAGACAGCCTCTTCAGTAAATGGTGCTGGCAAAATTGGTTAACTACTTGTAGAAAACTAAAGCTAGAACCTTATATATCACCCTGCACCGAAATCAACTCCAAATGGATCAAAGACCTCGGAGTCAAAGCAGACACTCTGAAAACATTTCAGGATGGAATAGGAAAAACCCTAGGTCTCCTTGGCACAGGCCGAAATTTTCTTAATAGAGACCCAGAAACACAACAAATCAAAGAAAGGTTGGAAAAAATGGGATTGCATGAAGTTGCAGAGCTTCTGCACGTTAAGGACATAGCTAGCAAGATCAATAGAAAGCCCACGGATTGGGAGATCTTAACCAGCTATACAACGGACAAGGGTCTCAAAAAATTAAATCTGCCAACAACAAATCCTCAAAGAAACACCTGCCCAATAAATAAGTGGACTAAATACTTAAAGAGAAACATCTCTGAAGAAGAAAGAAGGATGGCCAATAGACACATGAAGAAATGCTCAACCCCCCTAGCCATAAAAGAAATGCAAATCAAAACAACCTTGAGATACCACCTCACTCCAGTTAGAATGGCTAAAATCAAGAACTCCAATAACAATAGATGCTGGAGGGGATGTGGACAGAAGCGAATCTAACTTCATTGTTGGCGGGAGTGTAAACTTGTTCAACCACTTTGGAAAGCAGTATGGAGTTTCCTCAAAAGACTCCACATAAAGCTCTCCTATGACCCAGCAATTCCACTTTTGATCATTTACACAGATGTTTACACACAAGGCCACACTAAAGCTACCAGCATGACTATGTTTATTGAGATCCATATCTTACCTATGGTTAATAATACTGCAATAAACATAGGTGTGCTGGTAGCTTTAGCATGATCTTGTTTGTGATCATTTGAGCAAATGCCCAAAAGTGGGATTGCTGGGTCATAGGGGAACTCTATGTGGAGTCTTTTGGGGAAATTCCACACTACTTTCCAAACTGGTTGAACAAGGTTACAATCTTACCAACAATGCAGTATGGTTCTCTTCAGTCCACATCCCCTCCAGTATCTGTTGTATTAGTTCTTGATTTTAGCCATTCTAACAAGTGTGAGGTGAAATCTCAATGTTGTTTTGATTTGCATTTCTTTTACACCTAGAAATGTTGAGCATGTCTTCATGTTTCTATTGGCCATTCTTTTTTTCCTCTTCAGAGACATTTCTCTTTACATTTTTAGCCTACCTATTTATTGGGCAGCTGCTTCTTTGAGGATTTGTTGTTGGACAAACTCTTCAGTTAATGGTGCTGATAAAATTGGTTAATGATCTGTGCAAAATTAAAGCTAAAACCTTATATATCATCCTACACAAGAAAAAACTTCAAATGGATCAAAGACCTTGGAGTCAAAGCAGACACCATGAAAACATTACAGGACGGAAAAAAGAAACCCTAGGTCTCCTTGGCATAGGGTGAAATTTTCTTTTCTATTCTTTTTTTACTTTTTTAAGTTTATTGTTTTTATTGTGAAAACACAAAACAGAGGGGTCACAATTACATGAGCAAGGTAATGAGTATATTTCTTATCAAGCATTGTGGCCTCCTCCTTTGTTTCCCTTTCCCATTCCTTCCCTGAATTTTTCTTAAGAGAGACCTAGAAACACAACATTTCAAAGAACAGTTAGACAAATGGGATTGCAGAAAGCTGAAGAGCTTCTGCATGGCACAGGCCATAGCTAACGAATCAATAGAAAGCCCATGGATTGAGAAAAGTTATTCTCTAGCCATACAACGAACAAAAGTCTCATATATAAAATACACTTGGAACTCAAAAGATTAAATCCCTCAACAATGTTCTTTATGAAAATCCCATAGTTTTGTACAGAGAATATGACATTTATCAGACAAGAACACGTACATCATTTGAGAATTTTCCTGTATATTGCTAAAATGTTCAAAGAAGATTAATCTGTAATTTTGGATTGTAATTCAAGACTAGATCATGAAACCATATCTGATGAATCTAACTTTGTTTTCATCTTGTATATCACTTGCCCCTCATATTTATGTGCCCCACCACCAAAACTTTATGGATGATTTGGCAGTTCTGGTCTACAACATTGCTATTGCTTAATGGAATAGCCTTTGAAGCATATTTTAGGAAGATATACCCTGCCAAAAATATTCATTAGTAGTTATGTAATCAATAGAGTTGAAGTATTTGACTACAGAAGATGAAGATTAACTTGTAAGAATCTTACATTTAAGAAAATGTGAACTTGTGAAAGGGTGAGGGTTTCTGATTTGTGCCATATTTCATCACCAGGACTTTTCCTGGTTTGCAATTTCAAATGAGTAATATTTGAACAATAATTTGAACAATAATTATTTCAGCATTAATTTTTCAATGTTGGCTTGAAACCTGGTGGCATATCATTTCTATTTATTTAAGAATGTAAAGAGAACAGAACCATTTGCGCATAGCTGTATATATACTACAAATCCATCCATATAAGCATCTAGGTGGAAATTTGTGAGAATTGAGAAGAGCGTATGTATCAACACTCTTCTTTTAACGGAATCTTGTCAAGATGATGGACAAAGAGATTAGAATTGTAGATGTATCAACAAGTGAGTACACTTCTTGTCATGTGTTCTTACCCACTGATCATTTCTCCCATACTTTTCCTCTGCTTCAATTATCCATCCTCCCCACTCCCTCCACCGGTAGTAAATTTAATTTCCAACATGTTGTTTTGTTGAGGTTGTTCTTGTTCGGTTGGCCCTTTGGCCTTTGTCTCAGATTTGGATGTTCCCCTATCCATGTTTAATTGTCATTAATTTACCTGTAGTACAGAGTAAACCAAAATAAAATACAGTGCCTACATGATAACAAATGTACTCATTCTATACTCCCTCTGTACAGTTTTTTCACAATAAAAACATTAAAAATAGGAAAATAAAGGAAAAACACAAGTAAAAAGAAATAGCTTCACAAAGTGCATTTAAATAAAGAGCAACAAAGAGAAAGCTATAGTTTCTGTAGCTTGGAGTTCATTTTGCTTAGCCTAATCTGTAGTCATATGGATATTTCTATTAACATATTGTGATGCTCTTTTGCAAAAAAAAGTGGGCATTTACCAACTTTTACAAATAAGAGAAACCATGGAACCTATCTTTGTTTTGGTCTGGTCCCTTCAATTAATACGGTTGTATCCAAGTTTTATCATTTCCTTACCATTGGGACTATATCATTACTAAGGAAACCTGGAAAGTCATTGTGAATATATTCCACATTTTCTTGATCCATAAAACATCTGGGGTGGTTCCTTGTTTTCCTGATGGTAAATAATGTTACAATGAACATGACTTTGCCTTTCTAAAGGGATGCACTGGAATCTCAATAGTGGTGTGATTTGGAATGATTTTATTGTTAGAGATGTTCAGCCTTTCTGCATATGCCCTTTGGACATTCTCGATTCCCCATCAATGAAATCTCTAAATATTTACACTTCTCATTTGAAGGCTTTATTGTTTGGATTTTGGAGGGGGATTAATTTTTGAATTTAGATTATATTTCAGGTAAGAAACGATTCTATTTTATGGCTAGTAAAGAAATATTCCCAGTCTTTTGGCTTTCTATTTACCCATTTAACTATGTCTTTGGCATGAAGAAGTCCTGCAGATTCAAGCATTGCCATTTGTGTGACCTTTTTATACTTGATGCATTTATGTGTCTATAATAAGAAAGTTTCAAACTCTTCTAAGGAACCCTAGTATTTCTCATATTCTTTCCATTCTGAGTATTTTCCTTTACCTTCAGGATTTGATTCATTTAGAATTCATGCAGACAAAGGGTGATATATAAGGATATAATATTAATTTTATAGGTATTTATCCAATTTTGCCAGCACTGGTTATTGAATATTGCTTGTTCATTTTCAGTGCTTTTCCTGCTTAAGTTTGAATTTACCTAGTGAAGTCACTTTTTTTTTAAACTGGTGATATTTAAATTGTAGGTTCCATGGTTTTCCTTATTGCAATATTTGGTATATATACAGTCTCATTCTAATAGATGATTACAATTGCTTAATAGCTACGTACATATAAATATACAAGACTAGGTTAAGCAAAATAACCTCCAAATATGGAAACGAGGTCCATCATTGTTGGTATTTTTCTTAAAATACTATGAACAAATATTTCTTTTTTTCTAGTATTTTTAACTTTATTTTCCATAGGTTTTCTCTCTTGCTGCAACTCTATTTGATTTTGGGAGCATGTGCTTGTATGCATGTTAATCTAAACAGGTCATGGAAGGGGAATGACAAAATCTTGAGAGTGAGGCATATGAATTTCCAATGCCAAAATATTCTTTACTGGGCAACATGGTGGAAATGGCATTTGCAACTGTAGAGGGGGAGGCTTGAGGCAAAGTAAGTGTGAGAAAAATGATGGATATGGTAACATATGACAAGGAAAGGATTCACTGCCTTACATACATAATAATCACTCTGTACATTACTTCGACAATAATTAAAACAAGGGTGTTGTTACACACAATTCTCTTAATTTTCATAAGTTTACACATAAGTATATATATATATTGGTGTGTATTCCATATACTGAAGTAGAAAAGGCACAGGTTTCCCTGAGTCTAAAGGTTCAAAACTATCCTTCACAAATTAAAGTAGAATTTATTCCTGCTCACTATTTCTGTAGGAAAAACAATAAATATTTCAAATTACACACTAGATACACAAATATGCCCCAAATCAGAAACTTTTCCATTTCAACTCAAATAATAATTATAAACCAAATTCCCAAATCTTTAACTCCCTCATCTATCCCCAAATAATTCAACAACACTGATTGCTTAGAAATTCCACCAACAATTTTTGACAAATATATTCCTAAAATATATGTCAAAAACAATTCCATTTTTCATCAGGAATATTGTGTGCCAAATCATCTATAAATATATGTGGACATATATATGTGCTTTAAATTACAAGTTGAAAGTGAAGATAGAATCATAGAATGTGGTTTCATGAAAGTGTTTTGTGTTATACTCGACAGTCACAGTCCACTCTTCTTGGTACATTTGAGAAATATATTGAGATATTACTAAAAGATGCATTCTCTGCACAAAACTCTGCTATCTTCACAATGTGCATTTCATGTACCTGATTTTTCCTTGCCACAGGCTTTGGACAGAACTCACAATGTCCTTCAGATGAGATTACACATTGAAATCATTGAGATGGATGAGGAGCTTGTATAGTAAAACATATAATACAGAATTTTAGTTGAAAATTTCCATCAAAATTTTCATGGCCATTCTGTATGGAATAGATAATTGATGTTAGATTTGCATAAGGGATAATGTATCATTACACTTTTGTTAGGCTATACAATTATTACAATGAATGTAATGGAAGATGACATTCATAGTAAAACTTGAGGATAGTAAAAAATGAAGTACAATTTGTATTCTATAGGGAAACATGTAAATTTAGATTTGATAATTGAAATTTGCCTACCCCAACATTACGAGGTCTATGTAGTAACTGACATGGTAAATTGCAATAAAGAGATAAACACTTTGGCTTAATTCTGGATTCAAGGAAAACCATGTATATTCTAATAAAAATTTGAAAAGTTGAATAGGTATTAGATATCAAAATTTATTTGGTTGAGGGAGCTTCAAAATATATTTATAAATTTAAAATGTAGGTAAAAAATGAGAAATGGCTTCAACTCAAGTTTTGTTCACTGAATTATTAGTGCAAAGAAATAACACCCCAGTTTAGAATAGCTTTAATCAAGAACTCTAATAACAACAGATAGTGGAGGGGATATGGACAGAAGGGAACCTTACTACATTATTGGTGGGAGTGTAAACTTGTTCAACCACCTTGGAAAGTAGTATGGAGGTTCCTCAAAAGACTCCACATAGAGCTCCCCTCTGATCCAGCAATCACACTTTTGGGCATTTACACAAATGATCACAAACAAGACCATACTAAAGCTACCACCACAACTATATTTATTGCAGCATCATGTACCATAGCTAAGATATGGAACCAACCCAGACGCCCCTCAGTAGATAAATGCATCAAGACAATGTGGTATATATACACAATGGAATTCTATGCCTCCACCAGAAAAAAATGAGTTTGCCCCATTTGTTAGGAAATGGAAAGACTTGGAAAAAATTATATTAAGTGAAGTAAGCCAGGCCCAAAGAAACATAGGCCCCATGGTTTCCCTTATTTGTAATATCTAGTATATGTCTGAGTAAAGCAGAAAAGGTCAGATAAGATGATGTTAGGGGAAGGAACCCCAAGATAAGTATTCAATTTTTTTTCTTTTCTTTCATGCAGTTGTTTCTATCATATTTATAAGATGATTTCTATGTTGCTTTGTGCGTCCCTCCCCCCAGTATAACATCTTCTTTCACTGAATTTGATGCTTATATAATTTGTTGAGGGAAAAGACAAAAACAAATAATCTAACTAGGGATACAGGTGGACCCATTGAAACAATGAGATGTACAAGTCGTTATGTCGAAAAGCGAACTTTACAACTTTGCACACTGTGGGGGGGAAGATCAGGTGGGGAGAGTTGGGGAGAGTATGGGAAGGTATGAGAAGGGGAAACGAAGAGAAACAAAGAAGGGGAAACAAAACAAACAATGCTTGATAAGAAATCTTCTCGTTATCTTGCCCATGTAATTGTAACTCCTCTGTATTGTATTCTCACAATTAAAAAAAGGAAATAAGAGAAAACAATATTATTTTCCTTTCTGTGGAAAAGACCCGAAGATACATTTCTGTATTCTACCTATAAAGAACAAGGAAATTCACTGGTAGGTGAAAGAAATGCAAAAAGTAATAAGAGCATGTAGCCAGTTATTAAAATTTTTAATGAATCTTCACTTTCATTTTTATTCACACTATGCCATTGTATACACCAGTGCTCAAAATTATGCTTGGGCACTCAAAGTTCATTGAACATTTTAAGTGTGACACTACTAAATGTATTTCTGTAATGATTATGGTGTAGTTCTTCAAAATTTAATGTTTTTATTCAGGCTCAGTTATTTTTTGGCACAATTTCTGAAATATGTCTCATAAAATATTTACGAATAAGTTATGCATCCAGGAAAATAAGAATAAATATTTCATAGCTTTTATAGGAAAGAAAATCTATAGCAGATTTACTATATAACATTATTGCAATGAATTTAAATCAACATGATAATTTGATCTCCATTTTAAAATTTGTGAAGATATGCATTAAAAACAAAGCATAAACAGTGATTATTTCATGAGATGTATCCTACGAAAGATACATACTTCAAGGTAGGCAAGTAAAATATAAATGGATAGCATGCAAATAATTTCAGGTACAATTACAAGCAATGTGACATCACTCAAATATATAAACTCATTTTCCATTCTTATATGTGGACAAGACAAATACCATTGTGAAGTGACAATCACATTGTGAGGTGTTATCAGGTAAATATCTTCATCAGGCCAGAAAAGTAATTAATATTTAAAGAAGACCTACCTGTCAACTGTCAGTATGAACATTGAAATATTGGACTTTGATATAACATTGAAATGATTGCTATTAACTTACTTTAGCATTTCTCTGTTAAGAATACTTTCTCAAATATATATGACTTTGAGAATTCTATGCCAGAAGCAAACCAACATTTAGAACACTTGCCTGGGATCCAGCCCAGGGTAAGAGGCTTGAGAGCAATGGGTCAATCATGGTTCCAATCTTCGTTACAAATAAAGAAATATAAAAATAAATTGTACAACCTGTGATTAGTTTATCATGGTTAAGTAAGCTCAAGTATTGAAGGCTGGCAAGTCTCCTGAGTTCTAAATTGCAAAAATCATAGCAATGTGGCCTGGTTCACCATATCGGTGATGAAACAGAGTAGGGAAAAATTGTGAAACCATTTCAATTTGTACACGTACACACACACACACACACACACACACACACACACACACACACACACACACAAATACATAAACACACACACAAAGATTTGCATCTACAAATGGACAGGTAACAAAAATATCTGATTATGAACACAAATCTTCTCCCATATGTATAATGGCAAGACATGGTGGGTTAAAACTTTCAGAGACACAACAACAAGTAATATGGTCACCTACATTGTCACAGATTTTTTTATCAATACACAGGTTGCTAGTATCATCCAATGTTTAAAGCCAGAAGAATTAGGCTTCCATAAGTAAGACATATTAGCATAAGGGAACAGGATTAGTGTTACCATGGAGTCACATTCAGTGTTTTAACAAACAAGGAAGTTAGGGAAATGTCACCCCCCCATCAAACATTACTGTCTGAATTTCAAAGATAAAATGCAAGATGTTCCAAATAGGAAGTGAATAAAAGCTAAATTACCCTTATTTCAGTGAAAATAATTCAGAGATTTTGGAAATACCCGTGAGTATGGGGGATTATTGATAAACATTGCATTCCATTTTTGTCTCTGGATTTTGTTGGTGGTCGTTATTGGGCTTGCACTCTGGGCTTGAACACCCAGAGCTCTTCACATCAAGCTCTTCACATCTACCAATTGAACAACAGTTCCACTTCCAATTTTGAGGTGATGAATTCGTGATGAAAGCTTCAGAGAGGCTTCTGATGGCTTGCCATGAACCTGATTCTCAGATCTCAGCCTCCTATAAGTTTCTAAGTGACCTGTATCAGGCTTCATTTCTGTTATCCATACTGTATTGATGGCATTTTTGGCTTATTTGTCCCCTTATTTCATGCATACTGGAGTTCTATGAGTAACCATGATTTTCTTCAAGGATAATGATCCATTTTGAGGGGATTCATTCCATAAATGAAGCTGAGAAATTTCCTTGACTTTATTGATTTGTAAGGAGATCCTGATGTGTCAAACACCTGAGATGCTAGAATTAACAACATTGTCACCTGACCTGGCTCCAATGGGCTTTTTGACCACAAAAATCATTTCCCATGCCTGTTCGTTTTCCTCTGCATGAAGAAGGATGCTAATCACCCTAACCACAAGAATAAACACATTCTGTTGGTCAAATACTGAATAGATCTGTCATTTTGAAAGCAGTATATGTTTTAGGACTCACTAATCTTCACGAATAAGAACATTGTCATCCTTTGTAAGGATGTGTTAGTCTCCTCAGTTAGCACTTTCATTCCTATATAAACTTCCAATTTATCCTTCAGATAACGTTGTAATAGTTTTGACATACAGCTGATAATTGAATACAATTTTTCTAGTATGCTTATTACATTTTCAAGGGTAGAATACATGAGACCTAGCTGTGATGACTGGCTTACATATAAACAACTTAATTGTAAGTTGAATAAGCTTATTTTTTTCAGTACTGATGCAAAGGAAATACTTGAAAACACCAATGTATCTAGAATCTATTATCTCACTTATAAAAGGATGGAGGTCAATATTGGGAAGCAACACAAATCACAGGATTCCAAATGAAAGAAATGCTTATGAAGAACAGCAAGCCCAAATACTGTTCATTTGTTCCTGTATTCACCACCTTTCCATGTCAGTAAGAGAGACTTCTTATTTTCATATTTCATAAATTCAAAAATGCCATCTATTTTGGGCCAATAGTAGGACAAGTACATTCTAGCAATTACAATTTTTAAACAATCACATAAATTCTCTCATGAAATGATACAATAACTGTAGAGTAGATGCAATATGTATTTTGATTTTCCTCTTCACACTATTAAATGTATTTTCATATTTCATACAGCAATGTGAAATTTGAAATCCATATGTGTATAGATGGTTTAACAATCACTCTAAATACATTTATTTAATGTAGTTCTACAAGTCCAAATTCTGTCATCTTAGGAAGATACTCAAATATTTTTGTACAAATGCAGAGAGACAATTAAATGATAAAGTTCTTTGTACATTTCCTTAATCAAATTCAGAATGAGGACATAATACCCACCCACATGTTAATACATTGATCAATTACCAGTTGAAAATACTTCCATTCACAATTTCAAAATTGTTGAGATGAGTGAATACTGAAATCATGAAAACGGAAACAAAAATATTTTGTCTGACATATCATTGCCATCTACTCCTTCCCTGATTGAAACTGATTATGAAAGAATAAGAAAAAAAGAAAAAAAAATACAGAAACTGATTTGAAGTAGTTTGGGTGATGACATTTTTTATTGGTCACATTTTTTTTTGCCACCAATCACAGGTGCCCAGGTAGAAGAGCAATTCAATACTTGCTTTGTAGTGAGGAAAATTTATGGGTTTGGAGATTAGAAAGTTTATTCATTTATCCTATTTCTTTACTTTTGATTTTTACAGACAATAGTGTGTCTTAGCAAAACAGCCCATGATTATACAGCATATATGTGAATCCAGTGCATCTTATGCCCTAGCAGGTTCACTAGTACTAACAGACCCAAGGATTCCAGGGTGCACATGCATAGTACTAGGATCCCTAAATACCAATGCTTCATGTGCAGTAGCAAGATCGCCAGCACTGACAGACACAGGACCCCAGGATATGCATTCACAGTGCCAGTTGCCCATAGCATAGATGATGCATATGCCTGAGCAGGCCAGTCCAAATTGACAGACCTGAGGACTCTAGAGTAAAACTCCCAGGTCTGTACTTCAAGTTGCAGACCCTGAGTACAAGGCCCAGGACCTGATTTCAATCCTCAGACCCAGATTTCAAGGACCCAGGCTCCAGTTAAACTGTGAGTTAGGCCCAGTTTCAGTCCCAGCTATGGGTTCAAGTCCCAGGCACCTACTTCAAGGCTGCAGCATCCAGTTTGAGGCCTGGGTTTTAGTTCAAAGTCTGAGTCTTGAGTTCAAGTCACAGGCCCCGACTTCAAGGTTCAGAGTCTCAATTCAAATTCCACACTGAGAGTTATGGCTCCGTCTTTGAGTTTAATTCCAAGGCTTTGAATTCAAGGTCCAGACTCCAAGTTCAAGGCCCAGGCCTAAGTTCAATACCCGAGTTTAAATCCCAAGCTTTGAGTTCCATGCTAGAAAGTGATATGAAGGCCCATGATTTTAAGTTCCCAAGTCTCAGTTGAATTATCAAGCTCCAAGTTCAAGCTCCAGGATGCATTTATGTGGTAGGCTGTGTTAATATCCCTGTCCTCAAGTTCAAGTTACATACTGCAAGTCCAAGTCCCCAACACTGAATTCAAGGTCCACAGCCCCAATTCAAGTCCTAGTTTGTGAGTTCAAGGCCTAACATGGAACTTCCAGTCCCAAGCATGAGTTAAATTCCCAAATTCCAAGTTCAAATTCCAGGTCCCCTGTTCAAGGGCCAGGCCACAAATTTAATTCCAGGGAAGTGAATAAGTCCTAGGCCCAAATCCAGGCTGACAGTTCAAGGCCCAAACCCCAAATTAAATGCTCATGATTCATATTCAAGTCCCAGGCACCAAGTTCAATGCTAAGTCCCTAAGTTCATGGTTCAGGTCAGAATTTCAAGGCTCAGGCTGGGAATTCAAGTCCCAGGCACTGAATTCAAGTCTCAGGCCCTGAGTTCAAGGACCAGATCAAAAGCTGAAGGCTCAAGGACTGAGTTAAAGGCTCAACCTGGGAATTCAAATCCCAGGTGCTGACTTCAATGATCAGACTCTGAGTTCAGATACCATAGTGAAAGTTCAAGTCCTTTGCCCAAATTCAAAGCCAGGCAGAAAGCTTAAAGCCTAGACCCGAGTTCATAGCTCAGGTTCTGTATTAAAATCCCAGGCATTGAATTCAAGGTCTAGGCCTGAGTTCAAGCCTTAGGGTAAATGTTTAAGTCCTAGGCCCTGACTTTAAAGTTCTGGCCACAATCCAAGTCCCAGTCCCTGATTTCAAGCCCCAAACATGATTTCAAGGCCCAGGATGTGAGTTTAAATCCCAGGTCCCCTCTTCAACCTGTACTTCCAGGTCCAGATGCCAGTTCAAGTAGCAAATTTTGATATGAAGACCCAAGCTGTGTGGTCAGGGTTCAGTTTGTGAATTCAATGCCCGGGCTTATAGTTTCAGGCCCTCACCATAAATTCAAATCCTAGATCCCAGTTCAAGGCCCAGAATCCAAGTTCAAATTCTGGGTTTTGAATGCTAGGCCAATGCCTTGAATTTAGGCATGGGCCAAGAGCTCAAGTCCCAGGCCATGAGTAAAAATCCCTGGTCCCAAATTAAATTTGTAGGACCGGACTTCAAGGCCAAGGCCCCAATTTGAAATTCCAGCCCACAAGTTCAAGGTGCAGGAGTCCAGTTTAAATACCAAGCCATGTGTTCAAGTCCAAAGCTGTAAGTTCAAGGCCAATGACAAAAGTTTCAATCCCAAATATGAATTCAAGTCCCAGGACCCCAGTTCAAATCCCAACCTTGAACACAGGTCCAGTGTTTCAGTTCAACTACCAGATCCTGACTTTCATGCCCAGGCCAAGATTAAGTCAGATGCAGTAATTTCTACTTCCAGGAGGTAAATTCAAGGCCCAGGCCCTATTTTCAAGGCCCAGCCTGAGTACAAGGCCCAGGCAGCAAGTTCTAGTCTCAAGCCATGCATACGTGGCCCAAGCCATGAATTCAAATTCCAGTACTATAATTCAAGGACCATTCCCCAAGTTAAATGCCCAGGCCTCACATTCAAGACCTATTTGTTAGTTTTTCTGCCTAGACAGCAGGATGCTTTCTATGGTCCCTACAGCCACAATAAATCAATCTTTAATTTTTATTATTCTCTCCCCCTCTTCATTTCTTTATTTTCCTACTGATAGCTAGAAAAATGTAAAATGCTATCTTTGTTAAACAAACAGGCTGAACTATTTGAACATTAGAAAAATTCTCATGTTCATAATGAGCCAACTGAACAGCAATAATAACATGTCACAAAAATAAATTTTACTTGTGCATGTTTATTAAAGCCAATTTATTTGGGTTAAGTTTGAATGCTGTTTATACATAGAACTTTCATGTTCATTCTGTGACTTTTCTGATACAAAGTTGACCATATTGTTTTAAGGGTAGAGTTTGTCTCAGAATGACTGTTTATTTTGATAAACAAGAATGCCAATTATTAATATGTTTATTGGAAAGTAGTTACAAAACAAGACATTTTCAGAATGTATTCAACTTAAGCCAAAAAGTTCCTCTGCCTTCCTTGATGTGCATCATCTTTCTATATATCTTTTTAATTCACACCTTAAGTTCATATTCATATTCATGTAAATTAGAGTAAAATGGGCTGTTTTCTGAAAGAATCTATAAATATAAAATAAACAGAACATGAAAAAGACAATTTCACAGAAGGGTTGTTTCATATATATATATATATATATATATATATATATATATGTGTGTGTGTGTGTGTGTGTGTGTGTATATACATATATATGCAAATATTATTGTTATTATATAACATGAAACAAAAACATTTACTCTATAAAGAAATATTAGTGAATGTGTGGGCTTATGTAAATACATATAAGCTTATGGTATTGGTGTTCCACTTAATAGTGATAGAAAGAATTTCAAATTTCATGGAATATAGTTTGTAGAATTTTCAGTTAAAGCCTGTTGACAGATTTATCCAGAAAACATGAAATTAAATTACTATTGTTACAAATAGTTCTTATTCAAAGTGTTAAAAAGTGGAAGTAACACATGTAATAACACGTAGTCCATTGTATTTGTCACTTTTTTAGTATTAGGAAGATTCCCTATCATTAGAGTTGATAAATACAAAGTAATTTTATTTAAACATTTCCTACCCAGTATTTTGGAGTCATATTAAAGGAACTTTGGGAGCAGAGAGGCTTAAGGAAATTGGTAATATGTATTCATCAGTGGCACGTTCCTGCATCAAATATCTATTGTATCTGAACAAAGTAGTGGAAATATAAGTCGCTGGTATTAAAATAATCAGGGACAACTAATGTGGATTTTTCAAATCCTCCTGTTTTGAATTGCTCTTTTGTGAACCTGAGGAACTTAAGAATTTCAATATTGCTATGTGTAGAACAACAGATAATGATCTGAGACAATTCTAACAAAACCAAAACAGGAGAAAAGTATTAGAAAGCCATGATTTATGGGGCTGGGAAGGTGGCTTAATAGTAGAGCACTTGACTTGCATGCATGAGGCCCTGGGTTCAATTCCCCAGCACCACATAAGCAAAAAGAAAAAAAGCCGGAAGAGGCGCTATGGCTCAAGTGGTAGAGCACTAGCCTTGGTTTGAAGAGCTGAGGGACAGTGCCCAGGCCTAGTTCAGGCGCCATGACTAGACCCCCCCAAACAATTAAAAAAATAAAGAAAGCTATGATTTGTCTTTAAATGGAGAATCTGGCAAAATCCCCAAACAAAACCAAAAACATGGACACTTAGAACTAATAAGGGATGGTATGGCAGTGTTAGATATCTAATGAAGCAGAGCAGGAGCCCGCTCTGAAGTAGATAGAAATGATTCCCATCACAAGGCTTCTCAGGAGTAAAGAGATGTTTGCGTCTGTTGTGGATGTGCTCATCATTCTTGTGATGAAAAAGCAAGCTCATGTAAGAATCAGGATCGCCAGACTTCCAGCCCAACATGTCAATTGAGTCAAAGTCTAGGACAACATTCACCTTCTATTCCTCAATGAAGTAGAATACATTCCAAGTGTATTAAAGTTCAGTAATTTGAACTGTAGATGGATTTGCCCCTGTTATTGACCAGCCTGCAATTTGATCCTCATTTTAATTCCTTCTACTAGACAGCCCTGTTTCACTCTCTCCATTGTGTAGGCTACTGCACTGTAGTCTACAACATACAATATACTTTTGTTAACACCATTTCAATGAAATTAATAGAGGTAAATTTAGACACTACATTTGAAATAATTAAGCACCTTGTACAGATGGAGTAAGCTATGACTGGTTTTCTTCATAAAAGTAGCCTACTACTACCTACAATTACTAATAATTAGTGCACAGTCTGTTGGGAAAATATAATTTGATAGGACAGTGTGACTCATGAAGAAACAAAAAATCACTGAAGTTGCATTCTAGTCAATGACAGTCAAGGATTTATGAATATTTGAAATTTGTTCTAAGAATAATCAGGCAGAAGGTGCACACAGAATAAGTAACAAAGAAAAATTGTTAAATAAACCTTTTCCTTTGTGGCAATATTGGAGTTGGGATGTCAAGGAACAATCTAAAAAGCTATCCCTAAATGGTTTCTCACAAATCAGTGATCTGAGATGAACATCTATGAATTGATGGATGATAGAGAAATTATGGTACTTCTGAAATTGATGAGTTCATAAAATTTGGAGTGACTAACCTGGCTTTAATTACTTTACACAGGTGTTTTATACGTGGACAGCAGAATCAGAAAATGTGAATATTGATCAATGCTTTGTTCACCACAAACAGGTTTCCATTTTCCTGACATGAACAAATATGGAAATGTGTAGAAATTTATAAAAACAGTTATGTTTCTTTATTTATGTTGGCCACTCTCTGGAAGGGCTGAAATATTCAATCCATTTATATATTCTCACATTTGTTCCATTTTAATATGTTGTGACCTATGTTTGTCCTTATATTGATTTCTTTGTATTTATACAGTCTCTACACAATCCCATAGGAATAGAAATGACCCAGGGTTACCCATAGACTCTTTTCCAGGATTTCATGTAAGTATTACCTTTGAACCAATCCCAAGAATTGTTAAAAATTTCTGCAAAGATTGCAGGCAATATTTTATATTGAATAATAGGAAAAATACTGATGACAAAATATGCACATCACAAGAAACAACCTGTTTTCAAAACCAGCATATTTGGTGATACTTTTCTGAATTCATATATCTAACCTATTCCCTAACTACACTACTCCTATTTCTATCACAAGGTAGAACTTTGAGGAACCAGTCCTATAAGCAACATGAATTTTTCCACAAAATTATTTATTCATGGGCAATACTGTCAAAACAAATTAAAATTTTAGAAAAAAAAGATATGCATAACACTTGTTTGAATGAACAAAGGAAGAAGTTATGTGGAAAACAAGCAGTAATTAGGGCTTCAACTTATGTGCAAAATTGATAAAATTGGTATGACCTTGGGTAGCTTGTGCTTCTGGCACATCAGTACTTTAAAAATGTACAGGTAATAGAGTTTTTAGCATTTATCTTAATTGTATATTAGAAGATTGTAATTTTGGGATGACAAGAAAAAATGGTCAAATCATTCTTTTCTAAAATTCTCATGAAACATTTTGAAAAATTAAGATTGCATTGATCTCAAGCAAACGATATTTAGAATTTATTTTTCCATTTGCTCTATGAAAGACATAGAAAGATAAGTTTTCATTGACTTTCTTCTTCATATTTCATGCATTTTGTTTGTTGCCATATTTTGTTAATATTCAATAAGCAAATTCCAATCCTTCTTTATGCATCTATTACTAGGGTACTGAAAATCAAAGAGTATTGGGCTTGATGACTACCATGTGAAATTAAGCATAATGAAGTATATTTAAAATAGAGTTTGAATTTTTAATGTAGATTGTTTGACTTGAATTCCTGGCAGTAATTACATTGTTTACACTTTATGTCAGAATACAATCCATCAGTCAACTGATGTTTGTGTCCCGTTTGGTTTTTGAACACAAGCCCAGGTCTCTAATTTTAATGATCCCAAAAGGACAGGAAAAATTTATATCAAAATTAATGAAAATATGTTGAAATATATGATGTTGCAATTGTCCACCAAATTTTATGTTGGTTGTAATTGGACAGGTAATAATTTTATCTCACTATACCTGAGCAGTATCTAGTTTTGAGACTAGTTTTTTTCTTTTCTTGATGTGACTGGTATAGGAAGTTAGAATCTCTTGTGTTAAGACATATTTGTATTGGCCCTTCCAAATGAGCAACTCAAAACAGATCATTTGCATATGTATATGGTAATTTTATCAGATGAGCAGAAAAACTCAAGACTATATACACTGATATGTAGATAGATACATACATAGATAGATACATAGATACGTACATACATACAGACAGACAGACAGACATAAATCATGATACATAAATACATAGATACATAGATGATAGATATCAACATAGGTATATAGTTAATGTGTTACTATATAAAATGATGTTACATGAAATGAAACAATATATAGACAGGAGATGTATTTGTTTTTCTTGATTTTAATATACTACATGATTTTTTGTTTCTACTTTATGTTCTTCCTCCTATGGTATATTCCTTTTGTCACTACATTTGATGTTGGTACCAATTTTCTATATAAATTTGTCTAATTTGGGAGGGGAAGGAGAAAAACAAAATCCTGAAACAAGAACAGAATCTGACACATTCAAATAATGATACTCACAAGACGCTATGTTGCAAATAAAATTTACTGCATTGGAGTGGAGGAAGAGGAATGGAGATGGAGGAGAAAAATGTTAATGGGAAAAAAAAAAACAAAAAAAGAAGGATGGAATAACAAGAACAAGAAATGTACACATTATGGACATAAATGTAACTCCTCTGTACAGTACATTTAAAAAAAATTTAATAAAAATCCCAAAACAAAACAAAAATGAACTGATTATGGCATCCAAATGGGCCTATTACTCTCTGTGCTGTAGAGGAAGCTTTATCATATATGACAATAATTGCATTGCGAGATTTTTCTCCTTTGAGTTCTCAAAGGAAAATAGTCTTTCCTGAAAGAAACAGAAAATCTGTATATATGGATGTAAGGTTGATACAGACAATATACCAGTTGACATTAGACTGCATTATTTCCCAAACGCTAAATTGAACAAACTGTGTTAAAAAATGATCATCTTTTTTTTCTATTCTCAAGGGTGGAATTGGATTGATTTAGGAAGAAAAATTAAAAGCAATTAAACTGAAGTAAAAAATAATATTTCCCTCATATTTATTGACATTCAGAATGACTTAAACGCCCAAAAATTTTGTCAATTATTTTCTGATTTGAAATAAAATAGACAAACATCATGAATTTGGAAGCATACATTGTGGTTTGGAAATGAAAGTGTCCTAAAGAAAAAGAGAAGTCAAAAAGAAAAAAAAAAAAAAAACTAAATATCAAGAACAATAAAAACATCACACTTTTATTATGCTATAATGTCCAGCGAAGAGAAGGAATAGTTTATAAATTTTTATGGGCAAGCTGTGACTCCTGAATGCAACAGGTAGAAGGATCTTGCTTTTAAAACCAACTAGAGAATCTATGTAGCTTAATTGGAGAGTTAAGTCCGATAATGTTGAGAGTTAGGACTTACAGGTGTTTGGGAGTTCCTGCCATGTTATCCACTTTCTCGGGGGCTATGGCAAATGGTTTCTTCCAATGGTTCTTGGATTCTCAATTTGGGTGCATTTTCTTAACCTTTATTGTGGTCTTGTTGATTGCCTATTTGTAGGATATCTTTTAATATCTTTTGTAGGGCTGGTTTGGTGGAGCTATATTGTTTCAGTTTTTCTTTGCTATGGAAGGTTTTAATTTGACCTTTGTTTATGAGGCAGAGTTTAGGTGGGTACAGTGTTCTTTATTTAGAGTTGTTTGTCTTTAGGGAATAGCATAAAACATACCAGGCCCTTCTTGCTTTAATTGTCTCTGCTGAGAAATCTGAGGTGATTCTGATTGGTTTCCCTTTATAGGTGATTGACCATTTCTCTGTGACAGCTTTAAGGATCTTTTCCTTGGTCTGAATTGATCCTGTGAGGATTATAATGTGACGGTGGGATACCCTGTTTTGGACTGGTCTATTTGGGGTTCTAAAAGCTTTTTGTATCTGAATAGGCCTATCTTTTTGCATGTTTGGGAAGTTCTCTGCTAGGATCCTGTTAAGCAAATTTCTTGACCATTTCCTCTACACCCTCCCAGGTTAGTTTTCTGGGAGGGTGGTCTGCTTTGAGAGTCACAAAAGAGGGGGATGTGGTTATGAGGCTAGGTTCTGGGTAGGGTTGAGGCCTTTCAACAAACAGTAGCTTTTCCCTGGGGCTATTTTGTGATAAAGCTCACAGCGCCCAGCCTGGAGCCATTCTCAGGGTTTCTGTTTTTCAATTGATTGTGGTGGCTGCTAGAGGGAGGGGCAGCCTCTGGCTCTGGTTATCCAGTGACGCTAGGCACTCCGATGGCTGGCGCCTGAGCTGGGTGACTTTTCCCTGGATGGAGCTGAGTCTGGCAGGTCACTTCGGCGTTAAGTTCTTGTGACCTGCTAAATGACTCGTTTTATTCCAAGGCCTGAGCTGGAGCTAGCAGCTCCTCCAAGCTTTGTCGGTATCCAAGATGGAGATCTCCGGTGTTGGGGGGGAGGGGTGGCCTTCCCTCCTCTGCTACTCAAGAGGTTGAGATCTGAGGATCACAGTTCAAAGCCAGCCCAGGCAGGAAAGACCATGACATCTTCTCTCCAATAAACCACCATAAAACCAGAAGTGGCACTGTAGCTCAAGTGGTAGAATGCAAGCCCTGAGCTGAAGAGCTGAGGGACAGTGTTCAGGCCCAGAGATCAAGCCCCATGACCACCACCACCAACAACAACAAAGAACATAAAACTATCCAAGACAATCCAAAAAATATGAAAGACCTATTCAATATATGGAAGACACCATGAGAAAGCCTAATCTGAGGATAATGGGTGTAGAGGAAATGGTCAAGAAATTTGCTTAACAGGATCCTAGCAGAGAACTTCCCAAACATGCAAAAAGATAGGCCTATTCAGATACAAAAAGCTTTTAGAACCCCAAATAGACCAGTCCAAAACAGGGTATCCCACCGTCACATTATAATCCTCACAGGATCAATTCAGACCAAGGAAAAGATCCTTAAAGCTGTCACAGAGAAATGGTCAATCACCTATAAAGGGAAACCAATCAGAATCACCTCAGATTTCTCAGCAGAGACAATTAAAGCAAGAAGGGCCTGGTATGTTTTATGCTATTCCCTAAAGACAAACAACTCTAAATAAAGAACACTGTACCCACCTAAACTCTGCCTCATAAACAAAGGTCAAATTAAAACCTTCCATAGCAAAGAAAAACTGAAACAATATAGCTCCACCAAACCAGCCCTACAAAAGATATTAAAAGATATCCTACAAATAGGCAATCAACAAGACCACAATAAAGGTTAAGAAAATGCACCCAAATTGAGAATCCAAGAACCATTGGAAGAAACCATTTGCCATAGCCCCCGAGAAAGTGGATAACATGGCAGGAACTCCCAAACACCTGTAAGTCCTAACTCTCAACATTATCGGACTTAACTCTCCAATTAAGCTACATAGATTCTCTAGTTGGTTTTAAAAGCAAGATCCTTCTACCTGTTGCATTCAGGAGTCACAGCTTGCCCATAAAAATTTATAAACTATTCCTTCTCTTCGCTGGACATTATAGCATAATAAAAGTGTGATGTTTTTATTGTTCTTGATATTTAGTTTTTTTTTTTTTTTCTTTTTGACTTCTCTTTTTCTTTAGGACACTTTCATTTCCAAACCACAATGTATGCTTCCAAATTCATGATGTTTGTCTATTTTATTTCAAATCAGAAAATAATTGACAAAATTTTTGGGCGTTTAAGTCATTCTGAATGTCAATAAATATGAGGGAAATATTATTTTTTACTTCAGTTTAATTGCTTTTAATTTTTCTTCCTAAATCAATCCAATTCCACCCTTGAGAATAGAAAAAAAAGATGATCATTTTTTAACACAGTTTGTTCAATTTAGCGTTTGGGAAATAATGCAGTCTAATGTCAACTGGTATATTGTCTGTATCAACCTTACATCCATATATACAGATTTTCTGTTTCTTTCAGGAAAGACTATTTTCCTTTGAGAACTCAAAGGAGAAAAATCTCGCAATGCAATTATTGTCATATATGATAAAGCTTCCTCTACAGCACAGAGAGTAATAGGCCCATTTGGATGCCATAATCAGTTCATTTTTGTTTTGTTTTGGGATTTTTATTAAATTTTTTTTAAATGTACTGTACAGAGGAGTTACATTTATGTCCATAATGTGTACATTTCTTGTTCTTGTTATTCCATCCTTCTTTTTTTGTTTTTTTTTTTCCCATTAACATTTTTCTCCTCCATCTCCATTCCTCTTCCTCCACTCCAATGCAGTAAATTTTATTTGCAACATAGCGTCTTGTGAGTATCATTATTTGAATGTGTCAGATTCTGTTCTTGTTTCAGGATTTTGTTTTTCTCCTTCCCCTCCCAAATTAGACAAATTTATATAGAAAATTGGTACCAACATCAAATGTAGTGACAAAAGGAATATACCATAGGAGGAAGAACATAAAGTAGAAACAAAAAATCATGTAGTATATTAAAATCAAGAAAAACAAATACATCTCCTGTCTATATATTGTTTCATTTCATGTAACATCATTTTATATAGTAACACATTAACTATATACCTATGTTGATATCTATCATCTATGTATCTATGTATTTATGTATCATGATTTATGTCTGTCTGTCTGTCTGTATGTATGTACGTATCTATGTATCTATCTATGTATGTATCTATCTACATATCAGTGTATATAGTCTTGAGTTTTTCTGCTCATCTGATAAAATTACCATATACATATGCAAATGATCTGTTTTGAGTTGCTCATTTGGAAGGGCCAATACAAATATGTCTTAACACAAGAGATTCTAACTTCCTATACCAGTCACATCAAGAAAAGAAAAAAACTAGTCTCAAAACTAGATACTGCTCAGGTATAGTGAGATAAAATTATTACCTGTCCAATTACAACCAACATAAAATTTGGTGGACAATTGCAACATCATATATTTCAACATATTTTCATTAATTTTGATATAAATTTTTCCTGTCCTTTTGGGATCATTAAAATTAGAGACCTGGGCTTGTGTTCAAAAACCAAACGGGACACAAACATCAGTTGACTGATGGATTGTATTCTGACATAAAGTGTAAACAATGTAATTACTGCCAGGAATTCAAGTCAAACAATCTACATTAAAAATTCAAACTCTATTTTAAATATACTTCATTATGCTTAATTTCACATGGTAGTCATCAAGCCCAATACTCTTTGATTTTCAGTACCCTAGTAATAGATGCATAAAGAAGGATTGGAATTTGCTTATTGAATATTAACAAAATATGGCAACAAACAAAATGCATGAAATATGAAGAAGAAAGTCAATGAAAACTTATCTTTCTATGTCTTTCATAGAGCAAATGGAAAAATAAATTCTAAATATCGTTTGCTTGAGATCAATGCAATCTTAATTTTTCAAAATGTTTCATGAGAATTTTAGAAAAGAATGATTTGACCATTTTTTCTTGTCATCCCAAAATTACAATCTTCTAATATACAATTAAGATAAATGCTAAAAACTCTATTACCTGTACATTTTTAAAGTACTGATGTGCCAGAAGCACAAGCTACCCAAGGTCATACCAATTTTATCAATTTTGCACATAAGTTGAAGCCCTAATTACTGCTTGTTTTCCACATAACTTCTTCCTTTGTTCATTCAAACAAGTGTTATGCATATCTTTTTTTTCTAAAATTTTAATTTGTTTTGACAGTATTGCCCATGAATAAATAATTTTGTGGAAAAATTCATGTTGCTTATAGGACTGGTTCCTCAAAGTTCTACCTTGTGATAGAAATAGGAGTAGTGTAGTTAGGGAATAGGTTAGATATATGAATTCAGAAAAGTATCACCAAATATGCTGGTTTTGAAAACAGGTTGTTTCTTGTGATGTGCATATTTTGTCATCAGTATTTTTCCTATTATTCAATATAAAATATTGCCTGCAATCTTTGCAGAAATTTTTAACAATTCTTGGGATTGGTTCAAAGGTAATACTTACATGAAATCCTGGAAAAGAGTCTATGGGTAACCCTGGGTCATTTCTATTCCTATGGGATTGTGTAGAGACTGTATAAATACAAAGAAATCAATATAAGGACAAACATAGGTCACAACATATTAAAATGGAACAAATGTGAGAATATATAAATGGATTGAATATTTCAGCCCTTCCAGAGAGTGGCCAACATAAATAAAGAAACATAACTGTTTTTATAAATTTCTACACATTTCCATATTTGTTCATGTCAGGAAAATGGAAACCTGTTTGTGGTGAACAAAGCATTGATCAATATTCACATTTTCTGATTCTGCTGTCCACGTATAAAACACCTGTGTAAAGTAATTAAAGCCAGGTTAGTCACTCCAAATTTTATGAACTCATCAATTTCAGAAGTACCATAATTTCTCTATCATCCATCAATTCATAGATGTTCATCTCAGATCACTGATTTGTGAGAAACCATTTAGGGATAGCTTTTTAGATTGTTCCTTGACATCCCAACTCCAATATTGCCACAAAGGAAAAGGTTTATTTAACAATTTTTCTTTGTTACTTATTCTGTGTGCACCTTCTGCCTGATTATTCTTAGAACAAATTTCAAATATTCATAAATCCTTGACTGTCATTGACTAGAATGCAACTTCAGTGATTTTTTGTTTCTTCATGAGTCACACTGTCCTATCAAATTATATTTTCCCAACAGACTGTGCACTAATTATTAGTAATTGTAGGTAGTAGTAGGCTACTTTTATGAAGAAAACCAGTCATAGCTTACTCCATCTGTACAAGGTGCTTAATTATTTCAAATGTAGTGTCTAAATTTACCTCTATTAATTTCATTGAAATGGTGTTAACAAAAGTATATTGTATGTTGTAGACTACAGTGCAGTAGCCTACACAATGGAGAGAGTGAAACAGGGCTGTCTAGTAGAAGGAATTAAAATGAGGATCAAATTGCAGGCTGGTCAATAACAGGGGCAAATCCATCTACAGTTCAAATTACTGAACTTTAATACACTTGGAATGTATTCTACTTCATTGAGGAATAGAAGGTGAATGTTGTCCTAGACTTTGACTCAATTGACATGTTGGGCTGGAAGTCTGGCGATCCTGATTCTTACATGAGCTTGCTTTTTCATCACAAGAATGATGAGCACATCCACAACAGACGCAAACATCTCTTTACTCCTGAGAAGCCTTGTGATGGGAATCATTTCTATCTACTTCAGAGCGGGCTCCTGCTCTGCTTCATTAGATATCTAACACTGCCATACCATCCCTTATTAGTTCTAAGTGTCCATGTTTTTGGTTTTGTTTGGGGATTTTGCCAGATTCTCCATTTAAAGACAAATCATAGCTTTCTTTATTTTTTTAATTGTTTGGGGGGGTCTAGTCATGGCGCCTGAACTAGGCCTGGGCACTGTCCCTCAGCTCTTCAAACCAAGGCTAGTGCTCTACCACTTGAGCCATAGCGCCTCTTCCGGCTTTTTTTCTTTTTGCTTATGTGGTGCTGGGGAATTGAACCCAGGGCCTCATGCATGCAAGTCAAGTGCTCTACTATTAAGCCACCTTCCCAGCCCCATAAATCATGGCTTTCTAATACTTTTCTCCTGTTTTGGTTTTGTTAGAATTGTCTCAGATCATTATCTGTTGTTCTACACATAGCAATATTGAAATTCTTAAGTTCCTCAGGTTCACAAAAGAGCAATTCAAAACAGGAGGATTTGAAAAATCCACATTAGTTGTCCCTGATTATTTTAATACCAGCGACTTATATTTCCACTACTTTGTTCAGATACAATAGATATTTGATGCAGGAACGTGCCACTGATGAATACATATTACCAATTTCCTTAAGCCTCTCTGCTCCCAAAGTTCCTTTAATATGACTCCAAAATACTGGGTAGGAAATGTTTAAATAAAATTACTTTGTATTTATCAACTCTAATGATAGGGAATCTTCCTAATACTAAAAAAGTGACAAATACAATGAACTACGTGTTATTACATGTGTTACTTCCACTTTTTAACACTTTGAATAAGAACTATTTGTAACAATAGTAATTTAATTTCATGTTTTCTGGATAAATCTGTCAACAGGCTTTAACTGAAAATTCTACAAACTATATTCCATGAAATTTGAAATTCTTTCTATCACTATTAAGTGGAACACCAATACCATAAGCTTATATGTATTTACATAAGCCCACACATTCACTAATATTTCTTTATAGAGTAAATGTTTTTGTTTCATGTTATATAATAACAATAATATTTGCATATATATGTATATACACACACACACACACACACACACACACACATATATATATATATATATATATATATATATATATATGAAACAACCCTTCTGTGAAATTGTCTTTTTCATGTTCTGTTTATTTTATATTTATAGATTCTTTCAGAAAACAGCCCATTTTACTCTAATTTACATGAATATGAATATGAACTTAAGGTGTGAATTAAAAAGATATATAGAAAGATGATGCACATCAAGGAAGGCAGAGGAACTTTTTGGCTTAAGTTGAATACATTCTGAAAATGTCTTGTTTTGTAACTACTTTCCAATAAACATATTAATAATTGGCATTCTTGTTTATCAAAATAAACAGTCATTCTGAGACAAACTCTACCCTTAAAACAATATGGTCAACTTTGTATCAGAAAAGTCACAGAATGAACATGAAAGTTCTATGTATAAACAGCATTCAAACTTAACCCAAATAAATTGGCTTTAATAAACATGCACAAGTAAAATTTATTTTTGTGACATGTTATTATTGCTGTTCAGTTGGCTCATTATGAACATGAGAATTTTTCTAATGTTCAAATAGTTCAGCCTGTTTGTTTAACAAAGATAGCATTTTACATTTTTCTAGCTATCAGTAGGAAAATAAAGAAATGAAGAGGGGGAGAGAATAATAAAAATTAAAGATTGATTTATTGTGGCTGTAGGGACCATAGAAAGCATCCTGCTGTCTAGGCAGAAAAACTAACAAATAGGTCTTGAATGTGAGGCCTGGGCATTTAACTTGGGGAATGGTCCTTGAATTATAGTACTGGAATTTGAATTCATGGCTTGGGCCACGTATGCATGGCTTGAGACTAGAACTTGCTGCCTGGGCCTTGTACTCAGGCTGGGCCTTGAAAATAGGGCCTGGGCCTTGAATTTACCTCCTGGAAGTAGAAATTACTGCATCTGACTTAATCTTGGCCTGGGCATGAAAGTCAGGATCTGGTAGTTGAACTGAAACACTGGACCTGTGTTCAAGGTTGGGATTTGAACTGGGGTCCTGGGACTTGAATTCATATTTGGGATTGAAACTTTTGTCATTGGCCTTGAACTTACAGCTTTGGACTTGAACACATGGCTTGGTATTTAAACTGGACTCCTGCACCTTGAACTTGTGGGCTGGAATTTCAAATTGGGGCCTTGGCCTTGAAGTCCGGTCCTACAAATTTAATTTGGGACCAGGGATTTTTACTCATGGCCTGGGACTTGAGCTCTTGGCCCATGCCTAAATTCAAGGCATTGGCCTAGCATTCAAAACCCAGAATTTGAACTTGGATTCTGGGCCTTGAACTGGGATCTAGGATTTGAATTTATGGTGAGGGCCTGAAACTATAAGCCCGGGCATTGAATTCACAAACTGAACCCTGACCACACAGCTTGGGTCTTCATATCAAAATTTGCTACTTGAACTGGCATCTGGACCTGGAAGTACAGGTTGAAGAGGGGACCTGGGATTTAAACTCACATCCTGGGC
Source organism: Dipodomys merriami (assembly GCF_024711535.1). Taxonomy (NCBI): domain Eukaryota; kingdom Metazoa; phylum Chordata; class Mammalia; order Rodentia; family Heteromyidae; genus Dipodomys; species Dipodomys merriami. The sequence continues at coordinate 125,733 of NW_027202714.1, forward strand.
CTTGAAATCATGTTTGGGGCTTGAAATCAGGGACTGGGACTTGGATTGTGGCCAGAACTTTAAAGTCAGGGCCTAGGACTTAAACATTTACCCTAAGGCTTGAACTCAGGCCTAGACCTTGAATTCAATGCCTGGGATTTTAATACAGAACCTGAGCTATGAACTCGGGTCTAGGCTTTAAGCTTTCTGCCTGGCTTTGAATTTGGGCAAAGGACTTGAACTTTCACTATGGTATCTGAACTCAGAGTCTGATCATTGAAGTCAGCACCTGGGATTTGAATTCCCAGGTTGAGCCTTTAACTCAGTCCTTGAGCCTTCAGCTTTTGATCTGGTCCTTGAACTCAGGGCCTGAGACTTGAATTCAGTGCCTGGGACTTGAATTCCCAGCCTGAGCCTTGAAATTCTGACCTGAACCATGAACTTAGGGACTTAGCATTGAACTTGGTGCCTGGGACTTGAATATGAATCATGAGCATTTAATTTGGGGTTTGGGCCTTGAACTGTCAGCCTGGATTTGGGCCTAGGACTTATTCACTTCCCTGGAATTAAATTTGTGGCCTGGCCCTTGAACAGGGGACCTGGAATTTGAACTTGGAATTTGGGAATTTAACTCATGCTTGGGACTGGAAGTTCCATGTTAGGCCTTGAACTCACAAACTAGGACTTGAATTGGGGCTGTGGACCTTGAATTCAGTGTTGGGGACTTGGACTTGCAGTATGTAACTTGAACTTGAGGACAGGGATATTAACACAGCCTACCACATAAATGCATCCTGGAGCTTGAACTTGGAGCTTGATAATTCAACTGAGACTTGGGAACTTAAAATCATGGGCCTTCATATCACTTTCTAGCATGGAACTCAAAGCTTGGGATTTAAACTCGGGTATTGAACTTAGGCCTGGGCCTTGAACTTGGAGTCTGGACCTTGAATTCAAAGCCTTGGAATTAAACTCAAAGACGGAGCCATAACTCTCAGTGTGGAATTTGAATTGAGACTCTGAACCTTGAAGTCGGGGCCTGTGACTTGAACTCAAGACTCAGACTTTGAACTAAAACCCAGGCCTCAAACTGGATGCTGCAGCCTTGAAGTAGGTGCCTGGGACTTGAACCCATAGCTGGGACTGAAACTGGGCCTAACTCACAGTTTAACTGGAGCCTGGGTCCTTGAAATCTGGGTCTGAGGATTGAAATCAGGTCCTGGGCCTTGTACTCAGGGTCTGCAACTTGAAGTACAGACCTGGGAGTTTTACTCTAGAGTCCTCAGGTCTGTCAATTTGGACTGGCCTGCTCAGGCATATGCATCATCTATGCTATGGGCAACTGGCACTGTGAATGCATATCCTGGGGTCCTGTGTCTGTCAGTGCTGGCGATCTTGCTACTGCACATGAAGCATTGGTATTTAGGGATCCTAGTACTATGCATGTGCACCCTGGAATCCTTGGGTCTGTTAGTACTAGTGAACCTGCTAGGGCATAAGATGCACTGGATTCACATATATGCTGTATAATCATGGGCTGTTTTGCTAAGACACACTATTGTCTGTAAAAATCAAAAGTAAAGAAATAGGATAAATGAATAAACTTTCTAATCTCCAAACCCATAAATTTTCCTCACTACAAAGCAAGTATTGAATTGCTCTTCTACCTGGGCACCTGTGATTGGTGGCAAAAAAAAATGTGACCAATAAAAAATGTCATCACCCAAACTACTTCAAATCAGTTTCTGTATTTTTTTTTCTTTTTTTCTTATTCTTTCATAATCAGTTTCAATCAGGGAAGGAGTAGATGGCAATGATATGTCAGACAAAATATTTTTGTTTCCGTTTTCATGATTTCAGTATTCACTCATCTCAACAATTTTGAAATTGTGAATGGAAGTATTTTCAACTGGTAATTGATCAATGTATTAACATGTGGGTGGGTATTATGTCCTCATTCTGAATTTGATTAAGGAAATGTACAAAGAACTTTATCATTTAATTGTCTCTCTGCATTTGTACAAAAATATTTGAGTATCTTCCTAAGATGACAGAATTTGGACTTGTAGAACTACATTAAATAAATGTATTTAGAGTGATTGTTAAACCATCTATACACATATGGATTTCAAATTTCACATTGCTGTATGAAATATGAAAATACATTTAATAGTGTGAAGAGGAAAATCAAAATACATATTGCATCTACTCTACAGTTATTGTATCATTTCATGAGAGAATTTATGTGATTGTTTAAAAATTGTAATTGCTAGAATGTACTTGTCCTACTATTGGCCCAAAATAGATGGCATTTTTGAATTTATGAAATATGAAAATAAGAAGTCTCTCTTACTGACATGGAAAGGTGGTGAATACAGGAACAAATGAACAGTATTTGGGCTTGCTGTTCTTCATAAGCATTTCTTTCATTTGGAATCCTGTGATTTGTGTTGCTTCCCAATATTGACCTCCATCCTTTTATAAGTGAGATAATAGATTCTAGATACATTGGTGTTTTCAAGTATTTCCTTTGCATCAGTACTGAAAAAAATAAGCTTATTCAACTTACAATTAAGTTGTTTATATGTAAGCCAGTCATCACAGCTAGGTCTCATGTATTCTACCCTTGAAAATGTAATAAGCATACTAGAAAAATTGTATTCAATTATCAGCTGTATGTCAAAACTATTACAACGTTATCTGAAGGATAAATTGGAAGTTTATATAGGAATGAAAGTGCTAACTGAGGAGACTAACACATCCTTACAAAGGATGACAATGTTCTTATTCGTGAAGATTAGTGAGTCCTAAAACATATACTGCTTTCAAAATGACAGATCTATTCAGTATTTGACCAACAGAATGTGTTTATTCTTGTGGTTAGGGTGATTAGCATCCTTCTTCATGCAGAGGAAAACGAACAGGCATGGGAAATGATTTTTGTGGTCAAAAAGCCCATTGGAGCCAGGTCAGGTGACAATGTTGTTAATTCTAGCATCTCAGGTGTTTGACACATCAGGATCTCCTTACAAATCAATAAAGTCAAGGAAATTTCTCAGCTTCATTTATGGAATGAATCCCCTCAAAATGGATCATTATCCTTGAAGAAAATCATGGTTACTCATAGAACTCCAGTATGCATGAAATAAGGGGACAAATAAGCCAAAAATGCCATCAATACAGTATGGATAACAGAAATGAAGCCTGATACAGGTCACTTAGAAACTTATAGGAGGCTGAGATCTGAGAATCAGGTTCATGGCAAGCCATCAGAAGCCTCTCTGAAGCTTTCATCACGAATTCATCACCTCAAAATTGGAAGTGGAACTGTTGTTCAATTGGTAGATGTGAAGAGCTTGATGTGAAGAGCTCTGGGTGTTCAAGCCCAGAGTGCAAGCCCAATAACGACCACCAACAAAATCCAGAGACAAAAATGGAATGCAATGTTTATCAATAATCCCCCATACTCACGGGTATTTCCAAAATCTCTGAATTATTTTCACTGAAATAAGGGTAATTTAGCTTTTATTCACTTCCTATTTGGAACATCTTGCATTTTATCTTTGAAATTCAGACAGTAATGTTTGATGGGGGGGTGACATTTCCCTAACTTCCTTGTTTGTTAAAACACTGAATGTGACTCCATGGTAACACTAATCCTGTTCCCTTATGCTAATATGTCTTACTTATGGAAGCCTAATTCTTCTGGCTTTAAACATTGGATGATACTAGCAACCTGTGTATTGATAAAAAAATCTGTGACAATGTAGGTGACCATATTACTTGTTGTTGTGTCTCTGAAAGTTTTAACCCACCATGTCTTGCCATTATACATATGGGAGAAGATTTGTGTTCATAATCAGATATTTTTGTTACCTGTCCATTTGTAGATGCAAATCTTTGTGTGTGTGTTTATGTATTTGTGTGTGTGTGTGTGTGTGTGTGTGTGTGTGTGTGTGTGTGTGTGTACGTGTACAAATTGAAATGGTTTCACAATTTTTCCCTACTCTGTTTCATCACCGATATGGTGAACCAGGCCACATTGCTATGATTTTTGCAATTTAGAACTCAGGAGACTTGCCAGCCTTCAATACTTGAGCTTACTTAACCATGATAAACTAATCACAGGTTGTACAATTTATTTTTATATTTCTTTATTTGTAACGAAGATTGGAACCATGATTGACCCATTGCTCTCAAGCCTCTTACCCTGGGCTGGATCCCAGGCAAGTGTTCTAAATGTTGGTTTGCTTCTGGCATAGAATTCTCAAAGTCATATATATTTGAGAAAGTATTCTTAACAGAGAAATGCTAAAGTAAGTTAATAGCAATCATTTCAATGTTATATCAAAGTCCAATATTTCAATGTTCATACTGACAGTTGACAGGTAGGTCTTCTTTAAATATTAATTACTTTTCTGGCCTGATGAAGATATTTACCTGATAACACCTCACAATGTGATTGTCACTTCACAATGGTATTTGTCTTGTCCACATATAAGAATGGAAAATGAGTTTATATATTTGAGTGATGTCACATTGCTTGTAATTGTACCTGAAATTATTTGCATGCTATCCATTTATATTTTACTTGCCTACCTTGAAGTATGTATCTTTCGTAGGATACATCTCATGAAATAATCACTGTTTATGCTTTGTTTTTAATGCATATCTTCACAAATTTTAAAATGGAGATCAAATTATCATGTTGATTTAAATTCATTGCAATAATGTTATATAGTAAATCTGCTATAGATTTTCTTTCCTATAAAAGCTATGAAATATTTATTCTTATTTTCCTGGATGCATAACTTATTCGTAAATATTTTATGAGACATATTTCAGAAATTGTGCCAAAAAATAACTGAGCCTGAATAAAAACATTAAATTTTGAAGAACTACACCATAATCATTACAGAAATACATTTAGTAGTGTCACACTTAAAATGTTCAATGAACTTTGAGTGCCCAAGCATAATTTTGAGCACTGGTGTATACAATGGCATAGTGTGAATAAAAATGAAAGTGAAGATTCATTAAAAATTTTAATAACTGGCTACATGCTCTTATTACTTTTTGCATTTCTTTCACCTACCAGTGAATTTCCTTGTTCTTTATAGGTAGAATACAGAAATGTATCTTCGGGTCTTTTCCACAGAAAGGAAAATAATATTGTTTTCTCTTATTTCCTTTTTTTAATTGTGAGAATACAATACAGAGGAGTTACAATTACATGGGCAAGATAACGAGAAGATTTCTTATCAAGCATTGTTTGTTTTGTTTCCCCTTCTTTGTTTCTCTTCGTTTCCCCTTCTCATACCTTCCCATACTCTCCCCAACTCTCCCCACCTGATCTTCCCCCCCACAGTGTGCAAAGTTGTAAAGTTCGCTTTTCGACATAACGACTTGTACATCTCATTGTTTCAATGGGTCCACCTGTATCCCTAGTTAGATTATTTGTTTTTGTCTTTTCCCTCAACAAATTATATAAGCATCAAATTCAGTGAAAGAAGATGTTATACTGGGGGGAGGGACGCACAAAGCAACATAGAAATCATCTTATAAATATGATAGAAACAACTGCATGAAAGAAAAGAAAAAAAATTGAATACTTATCTTGGGGTTCCTTCCCCTAACATCATCTTATCTGACCTTTTCTGCTTTACTCAGACATATACTAGATATTACAAATAAGGGAAACCATGGGGCCTATGTTTCTTTGGGCCTGGCTTACTTCACTTAATATAATTTTTTCCAAGTCTTTCCATTTCCTAACAAATGGGGCAAACTCATTTTTTTCTGGTGGAGGCATAGAATTCCATTGTGTATATATACCACATTGTCTTGATGCATTTATCTACTGAGGGGCGTCTGGGTTGGTTCCATATCTTAGCTATGGTACATGATGCTGCAATAAATATAGTTGTGGTGGTAGCTTTAGTATGGTCTTGTTTGTGATCATTTGTGTAAATGCCCAAAAGTGTGATTGCTGGATCAGAGGGGAGCTCTATGTGGAGTCTTTTGAGGAACCTCCATACTACTTTCCAAGGTGGTTGAACAAGTTTACACTCCCACCAATAATGTAGTAAGGTTCCCTTCTGTCCATATCCCCTCCACTATCTGTTGTTATTAGAGTTCTTGATTAAAGCTATTCTAAACTGGGGTGTTATTTCTTTGCACTAATAATTCAGTGAACAAAACTTGAGTTGAAGCCATTTCTCATTTTTTACCTACATTTTAAATTTATAAATATATTTTGAAGCTCCCTCAACCAAATAAATTTTGATATCTAATACCTATTCAACTTTTCAAATTTTTATTAGAATATACATGGTTTTCCTTGAATCCAGAATTAAGCCAAAGTGTTTATCTCTTTATTGCAATTTACCATGTCAGTTACTACATAGACCTCGTAATGTTGGGGTAGGCAAATTTCAATTATCAAATCTAAATTTACATGTTTCCCTATAGAATACAAATTGTACTTCATTTTTTACTATCCTCAAGTTTTACTATGAATGTCATCTTCCATTACATTCATTGTAATAATTGTATAGCCTAACAAAAGTGTAATGATACATTATCCCTTATGCAAATCTAACATCAATTATCTATTCCATACAGAATGGCCATGAAAATTTTGATGGAAATTTTCAACTAAAATTCTGTATTATATGTTTTACTATACAAGCTCCTCATCCATCTCAATGATTTCAATGTGTAATCTCATCTGAAGGACATTGTGAGTTCTGTCCAAAGCCTGTGGCAAGGAAAAATCAGGTACATGAAATGCACATTGTGAAGATAGCAGAGTTTTGTGCAGAGAATGCATCTTTTAGTAATATCTCAATATATTTCTCAAATGTACCAAGAAGAGTGGACTGTGACTGTCGAGTATAACACAAAACACTTTCATGAAACCACATTCTATGATTCTATCTTCACTTTCAACTTGTAATTTAAAGCACATATATATGTCCACATATATTTATAGATGATTTGGCACACAATATTCCTGATGAAAAATGGAATTGTTTTTGACATATATTTTAGGAATATATTTGTCAAAAATTGTTGGTGGAATTTCTAAGCAATCAGTGTTGTTGAATTATTTGGGGATAGATGAGGGAGTTAAAGATTTGGGAATTTGGTTTATAATTATTATTTGAGTTGAAATGGAAAAGTTTCTGATTTGGGGCATATTTGTGTATCTAGTGTGTAATTTGAAATATTTATTGTTTTTCCTACAGAAATAGTGAGCAGGAATAAATTCTACATTAATTTGTGAAGGATAGTTTTGAACCTTTAGACTCAGGGAAACCTGTGCCTTTTCTACTTCAGTATATGGAATACACACCAATATATATATATACTTATGTGTAAACTTATGAAAATTAAGAGAATTGTGTGTAACAACACCCTTGTTTTAATTATTGTCGAAGTAATGTACAGAGTGATTATTATGTATGTAAGGCAGTGAATCCTTTCCTTGTCATATGTTACCATATCCATCATTTTTCTCACACTTACTTTGCCTCAAGCCTCCCCCTCTACAGTTGCAAATGCCATTTCCACCATGTTGCCCAGTAAAGAATATTTTGGCATTGGAAATTCATATGCCTCACTCTCAAGAATTTGTCATTCCCCTTCCATGACCTGTTTAGATTAACATGCATACAAGCACATGCTCCCAAAATCAAATAGAGTTGCAGCAAGAGAGAAAACCTATGGAAAATAAAGTTAAAAATACTAGAAAAAAAGAAATATTTGTTCATAGTATTTTAAGAAAAATACCAACAATGATGGACCTCGTTTCCATATTTGGAGGTTATTTTGCTTAACCTAGTCTTGTATATTTATATGTACGTAGCTATTAAGCAATTGTAATCATCTATTAGAATGAGACTGTATATATACCAAATATTGCAATAAGGAAAACCATGGAACCTACAATTTAAATATCACCAGTTTAAAAAAAAAGTGACTTCACTAGGTAAATTCAAACTTAAGCAGGAAAAGCACTGAAAATGAACAAGCAATATTCAATAACCAGTGCTGGCAAAATTGGATAAATACCTATAAAATTAATATTATATCCTTATATATCACCCTTTGTCTGCATGAATTCTAAATGAATCAAATCCTGAAGGTAAAGGAAAATACTCAGAATGGAAAGAATATGAGAAATACTAGGGTTCCTTAGAAGAGTTTGAAACTTTCTTATTATAGACACATAAATGCATCAAGTATAAAAAGGTCACACAAATGGCAATGCTTGAATCTGCAGGACTTCTTCATGCCAAAGACATAGTTAAATGGGTAAATAGAAAGCCAAAAGACTGGGAATATTTCTTTACTAGCCATAAAATAGAATCGTTTCTTACCTGAAATATAATCTAAATTCAAAAATTAATCCCCCTCCAAAATCCAAACAATAAAGCCTTCAAATGAGAAGTGTAAATATTTAGAGATTTCATTGATGGGGAATCGAGAATGTCCAAAGGGCATATGCAGAAAGGCTGAACATCTCTAACAATAAAATCATTCCAAATCACACCACTATTGAGATTCCAGTGCATCCCTTTAGAAAGGCAAAGTCATGTTCATTGTAACATTATTTACCATCAGGAAAACAAGGAACCACCCCAGATGTTTTATGGATCAAGAAAATGTGGAATATATTCACAATGACTTTCCAGGTTTCCTTAGTAATGATATAGTCCCAATGGTAAGGAAATGATAAAACTTGGATACAACCGTATTAATTGAAGGGACCAGACCAAAACAAAGATAGGTTCCATGGTTTCTCTTATTTGTAAAAGTTGGTAAATGCCCACTTTTTTTTGCAAAAGAGCATCACAATATGTTAATAGAAATATCCATATGACTACAGATTAGGCTAAGCAAAATGAACTCCAAGCTACAGAAACTATAGCTTTCTCTTTGTTGCTCTTTATTTAAATGCACTTTGTGAAGCTATTTCTTTTTACTTGTGTTTTTCCTTTATTTTCCTATTTTTAATGTTTTTATTGTGAAAAAACTGTACAGAGGGAGTATAGAATGAGTACATTTGTTATCATGTAGGCACTGTATTTTATTTTGGTTTACTCTGTACTACAGGTAAATTAATGACAATTAAACATGGATAGGGGAACATCCAAATCTGAGACAAAGGCCAAAGGGCCAACCGAACAAGAACAACCTCAACAAAACAACATGTTGGAAATTAAATTTACTACCGGTGGAGGGAGTGGGGAGGATGGATAATTGAAGCAGAGGAAAAGTATGGGAGAAATGATCAGTGGGTAAGAACACATGACAAGAAGTGTACTCACTTGTTGATACATCTACAATTCTAATCTCTTTGTCCATCATCTTGACAAGATTCCGTTAAAAGAAGAGTGTTGATACATACGCTCTTCTCAATTCTCACAAATTTCCACCTAGATGCTTATATGGATGGATTTGTAGTATATATACAGCTATGCGCAAATGGTTCTGTTCTCTTTACATTCTTAAATAAATAGAAATGATATGCCACCAGGTTTCAAGCCAACATTGAAAAATTAATGCTGAAATAATTATTGTTCAAATTATTGTTCAAATATTACTCATTTGAAATTGCAAACCAGGAAAAGTCCTGGTGATGAAATATGGCACAAATCAGAAACCCTCACCCTTTCACAAGTTCACATTTTCTTAAATGTAAGATTCTTACAAGTTAATCTTCATCTTCTGTAGTCAAATACTTCAACTCTATTGATTACATAACTACTAATGAATATTTTTGGCAGGGTATATCTTCCTAAAATATGCTTCAAAGGCTATTCCATTAAGCAATAGCAATGTTGTAGACCAGAACTGCCAAATCATCCATAAAGTTTTGGTGGTGGGGCACATAAATATGAGGGGCAAGTGATATACAAGATGAAAACAAAGTTAGATTCATCAGATATGGTTTCATGATCTAGTCTTGAATTACAATCCAAAATTACAGATTAATCTTCTTTGAACATTTTAGCAATATACAGGAAAATTCTCAAATGATGTACGTGTTCTTGTCTGATAAATGTCATATTCTCTGTACAAAACTATGGGATTTTCATAAAGAACATTGTTGAGGGATTTAATCTTTTGAGTTCCAAGTGTATTTTATATATGAGACTTTTGTTCGTTGTATGGCTAGAGAATAACTTTTCTCAATCCATGGGCTTTCTATTGATTCGTTAGCTATGGCCTGTGCCATGCAGAAGCTCTTCAGCTTTCTGCAATCCCATTTGTCTAACTGTTCTTTGAAATGTTGTGTTTCTAGGTCTCTCTTAAGAAAAATTCAGGGAAGGAATGGGAAAGGGAAACAAAGGAGGAGGCCACAATGCTTGATAAGAAATATACTCATTACCTTGCTCATGTAATTGTGACCCCTCTGTTTTGTGTTTTCACAATAAAAACAATAAACTTAAAAAAGTAAAAAAAGAATAGAAAAGAAAATTTCACCCTATGCCAAGGAGACCTAGGGTTTCTTTTTTCCGTCCTGTAATGTTTTCATGGTGTCTGCTTTGACTCCAAGGTCTTTGATCCATTTGAAGTTTTTTCTTGTGTAGGATGATATATAAGGTTTTAGCTTTAATTTTGCACAGATCATTAACCAATTTTATCAGCACCATTAACTGAAGAGTTTGTCCAACAACAAATCCTCAAAGAAGCAGCTGCCCAATAAATAGGTAGGCTAAAAATGTAAAGAGAAATGTCTCTGAAGAGGAAAAAAAGAATGGCCAATAGAAACATGAAGACATGCTCAACATTTCTAGGTGTAAAAGAAATGCAAATCAAAACAACATTGAGATTTCACCTCACACTTGTTAGAATGGCTAAAATCAAGAACTAATACAACAGATACTGGAGGGGATGTGGACTGAAGAGAACCATACTGCATTGTTGGTAAGATTGTAACCTTGTTCAACCAGTTTGGAAAGTAGTGTGGAATTTCCCCAAAAGACTCCACATAGAGTTCCCCTATGACCCAGCAATCCCACTTTTGGGCATTTGCTCAAATGATCACAAACAAGATCATGCTAAAGCTACCAGCACACCTATGTTTATTGCAGTATTATTAACCATAGGTAAGATATGGATCTCAATAAACATAGTCATGCTGGTAGCTTTAGTGTGGCCTTGTGTGTAAACATCTGTGTAAATGATCAAAAGTGGAATTGCTGGGTCATAGGAGAGCTTTATGTGGAGTCTTTTGAGGAAACTCCATACTGCTTTCCAAAGTGGTTGAACAAGTTTACACTCCCGCCAACAATGAAGTTAGATTCGCTTCTGTCCACATCCCCTCCAGCATCTATTGTTATTGGAGTTCTTGATTTTAGCCATTCTAACTGGAGTGAGGTGGTATCTCAAGGTTGTTTTGATTTGCATTTCTTTTATGGCTAGGGGGGTTGAGCATTTCTTCATGTGTCTATTGGCCATCCTTCTTTCTTCTTCAGAGATGTTTCTCTTTAAGTATTTAGTCCACTTATTTATTGGGCAGGTGTTTCTTTGAGGATTTGTTGTTGGCAGATTTAATTTTTTGAGACCCTTGTCCGTTGTATAGCTGGTTAAGATCTCCCAATCCGTGGGCTTTCTATTGATCTTGCTAGCTATGTCCTTAACGTGCAGAAGCTCTGCAACTTCATGCAATCCCATTTTTTCCAACCTTTCTTTGATTTGTTGTGTTTCTGGGTCTCTATTAAGAAAATTTCGGCCTGTGCCAAGGAGACCTAGGGTTTTTCCTATTCCATCCTGAAATGTTTTCAGAGTGTCTGCTTTGACTCCGAGGTCTTTGATCCATTTGGAGTTGATTTCGGTGCAGGGTGATATATAAGGTTCTAGCTTTAGTTTTCTACAAGTAGTTAACCAATTTTGCCAGCACCATTTACTGAAGAGGCTGTCTTTCTTCCATTCATTTTTTTAGATCCCTTATCGAAGATTAAATGAGTGCAGGTCTGTAGGTTCATTTCTGGCTTTTCAATTCTATTCCATTGGTCCTGATGTCTGTTCTTATGCCAGTACGAAGCTGTTTTGATTACTATGGCTTTATAGTAGAGTTTGAAATTTGGTATTGATATTCCACCAACAGTGTTCTTTCTGTTGAGGAGCATTTTTGCTATTTAGGGTCTTTTATTGTTCCATATGAATTTTTGGATTGCCTCTTCTATTTCCTTGAAGAATGAGGTTGGAATTTTGATAGGTATCACATTAAATTTTTAGATAGCCTTGGGAAGTATTGCCATTTTCACGATGTTAATTTTTCCAATCCAGGAGCATGGAAGTTTTTGCAATTTTGTAATTTCAGTTTTTGCCATTTTGTAATTTCAGTTTTGATTTAAAAGGAATATTTTTCAAAAAGGAAATTCTATTAGGAAATAAGTTACTTTAGATACAAAATTATCTGTAGTATATTTGTCTAACTGTACAACAAAGAGGTGCAGATAGAATTTTTACAGTTAAATATGTTCCTGTAAAACAGTGGTGACTAATGAAAACTCTGGCTTCTAAAATAATCTTACTTCCATGAATGAATCCAGTTCAACTCAAAAAGATTTTCCTACATTATCTTCAACAATTTTGCGATCATGGTTTTGGTTTTAGCTCTATGTATCTCTGAAAATTTCCATTTCCCTGAATCCTTGTTAGCTGGTTTCCTCTTCAGGAGGAAGCAACATGAAATTTAATACAAATCTTCTCTTTGGAAATGATGGGAAATTTCCTCAGGGTTGTTTGAATATCCAAGGTCGCTTTCCCCACTATTTTATACTTGACTTTCATTCCTTGGCCACAACAGTCCTATTGCTAAATGTAATAGCAGTTGAGGCATATTTTAGGATGATATATCTTACCAAAGTATTTATTAGAGTTTAGGATTCCTATGAAATAAGTAGAGTTCCTGTATTTGACTACAAAAGAGGAAGCTTGACATGTGAGAATATTGCTCCTATTTTTGAGGGTGTTAAAATTTGAGGGTCTCATTTGTAATTTCAAACAATTATTTGGAGTTCTACAGAAATGTTTGAAAAATTATTTCAACATTAATTTTAAATGATGACTTGAAATCTGGAGATATAGGGGAAACTGTCATTTCTATTCATTTTGGGTTGAAAAGAGAAAGGAACTATTTCCACATTTCTGTATATTGACTGCAAACTTATGGACATGCTTATCTACATGTAACTTTATGAGAGTTGAGAAGAGTGTATCAATAATCTTTAAATTAATCTTATTGTCAAGTTGATGTACAGAGGGATTAGCCTTTCATATGTAAGACAGTGAATACTTTTCTGGTCATATGTTCTTACCCACTCCTTATTTTTTCACATTTTTCTTGTTTCGATCCATCCTTGCCCACCAGGTATAAAGTTTACTTCCAACATGTTGTTTCCTGAGAATTGTTGTTGGATTGGTTTGTCCTTTGTCCTTTCTCTCAGATTTTGTTGTTCCACTTCCCTTTCCTAATTTGTATTAATATACATGAATTGTACAGGGTACTAATGTCAAATACAGTGACAACATTGGATAAAACATAAAAAATTAATGTACAAAGCAAGTGATAAAAATAGCTTCACAAGTTACATTTAGAAGAACAACAAATTTCAGAGGAAGATGAGGGAGGAGAAGTTGGGGGCTCAGATTGGAGTTGAAACCAATTTTCGTGTTCCTGTGAAAAGTCCAATTCTAGACAGACATGCCTAGGGATGCCATCATGATACAGAAAGTTTGGCCAGAGATGAAAAATTCAAGCAGCTTAGTGAATGAGACACATTCAAGGACTTGCAGTTGTCCACAGCCGCAGCTGCCATATCAACAGACAGAGCCTGGGCCAAAGATTCCAAAGACTGTGTGCAAGCAGATTATATTCACAGCCAGCATGAACTGACAAGGAGTTGTAATCTTCATTCTGCTGACCACAGACTGTCGCAGACTGTGGAGGACTCAGAAATGAACAGAAAGTTAGGTGTACCACACAAGAAATCCTAATTCCTCACAGAACAATTGTGAAAGGTTGCCCTTCATCAACCACTGGAGTAGATATTGACAAAGACCAGGCCAGAGCAGCTAGCACATGTCAGGACAGGAAAAAAGACAATAGGAGCCATTCAAAAGGTCAAAGGCATCTGATCTGTGGGGCTCAGCTCTACTCCCAGGGAAAGTTGGCCTTCCCAGGCAGAGTCATCAAAAAGAAAGTCCCAAGAAAAGCAAAATATAAGAGAAATCATCCACTACAGTTCATTCTGCTTTCCCTGTTCTCCCTGCAAATCCTATTCCTCTTATCAAGAGTTCAAGAAAACTGAATCGGTAAGACAAGCACAGAGGTCCATAAACACCATCTGCCAGCTGAATATGTTATCTTCAATGCTAACCAAGAAGAATTGAAAATACAATACAAGATATTGCTGACAGTGGATTTAGTACTTTTTGGTGATCCAGCTTAATGTGTGAAACCAAGGGTACTATTATTACTGTGTTAGCAACAGTTAAATTACTACTTCAAGAAAAATTACTGGCTTCTAAAAAGGAAAAAAAAACAACAACACCTCAAGCTTTATTTTAACTATATTTGACATCTGAATTGGGTCTATTTTTCATGCATTGTTTGGAAAATTTGAAAACAAACTGGCATAAAATTTCCTGATTATAATGATGCACTTTTATCATTTTTACTATTTTATTTTTATTTTTAATAAATAAGGTTTTAATGTGAAATTAGTGTACAGAGAGGTTATAGTTACATGAGCAAGGTAAAAAAAAAGAGTACATTTCTTTTTTCTTTTTTTTTTTTTATTGTTGGTCCTGCTTGGGACTTCAGCTCTGGGCTTGCATGCTGTCCATGGACTCTTCATCTCAAGGGGAGGCATTCTACCTCTTGAGCCACAGGCCAATTCCAGATTTCTAGTTGTTTATTGGATGTAAGAGTCTCATGCACTTTCCTGCCCACCTGTCTTTGAAACCCATTCCTCAGTTTTCAGCCTCATGAGTAGCTAGGATTACTCGGTACTTAGTACAATTCTTATTGTACTGTTGCCTCCTCTTTTGTTTTCCTAAGCGTTGTTGCCTCCTCTTTTGTTTTTCCTATACCATCTCTTACCTCCCACCTCCACAACTACACGCCCCCCCCGACCTAAATTGTAAAGTTGGTTTTTCAACATAGTGTCTTTTGCATCTCATTGTTGTAATGGATCAACCTATTTCCCTATTTAAGCATTTTGTTTTTTTCTCTTTCCCTTTCCAAAGATGCCAGTATCAAATACAATGAAAATAGGCGGGGAGGGACAAACAAAGCAACAAATTAATTACATGGTGCCTTATAAATATGTTAAAAACTATGCCAAGAAAGAAAACAAACAACTTTTGGCCCTATCTTGGGGTTCATTTCACTTAAATTCATCTTATCTGATCACATGTATATAGCATTTCATCTTTTCTACTTGTCCCTGACATAGACTAATTTTTGCAAGTAAGGGACACCATGTGACCTATGTTTCTTTGGGCCTGGATTACTTCACTTAATATAATTTTTTTTCCAACTATCCATTTCCTAACAAATGGAGCTTTGTCATTCTTTTTGATGGAGGCATACAATTCCATTTGTATATATATATATATATATATATATATATATATATATATACATATATATATATATATATATATATATATATATATACATATATACATATATATGTGTGTGTATACATATACATACACACACATATATATGTATATACATACATACACCACATTTTCTTGATCCATATCTTAGCTATGGTAAATAATACTACAATAAACATAGTTGTCCTGGTAGCTTTAGTATGGTCTTGTTTGTGATCATTTGGTTAAATGCCCAAAAGTGGGATGACTGAGTCATAGGGGAGCTCTATGTTGACTCTTTTGATGAACCCCCATTCTACTTTCCAAAGTGGATGAACAAGTTTACACCCCCACCAATATTAGGAAGTAGAACTAATTGTAGATTTTTGACCTTTGTGGATTTAATTTTTTCCCAAAGAATATCTTTACAATTAATCTTCTAATTGGACATTACATTACAATTGTGTCATGTTACACTTCAAAGAAAGGACAGAGTAAATCTAATCGAGCACAATGATGTAACTGTACACCCTTCAACTGAAAGGGATACTTTAGGAGATATATTTGACATTCAAAAACAATATGGAAATCCTTGGTTTTGACCGGGTTACGATTTAGAAATGATCCCGGTTTATTTATAAAGTTGTTTTATAGTGCAATCAAATAAGTGATGAAACAATATACTTTTTATTATATAGATATAGATAGATGCTGGCCGCCAGTGGCTCACGCTAGTAATACTAGCTACTCAGGAGACAGAGATATGAGGATCGTGGCTCAAAGCCAGCCCATGCAGGAAAGACTGTAAGACTCCTATCTCCCATAAACCAGTAGAAAACTGGAAATGCCGCTTTAGCTCAAGTGGTAGAGCGCTTGCCTTGAGCTGAAGAGTGCAAGGACAGCGCCCGAGCCCAGACTCAAAGCCCCACGACTAAACAGAGAGAGAGACAGAGACAGACAGACAGAGAGAGAGAGAGAGAGACAGAGAGAGAGAGACAGACAGACAGAGAGAGAGAGAGAGAGACAGAGAGAGAGAGACAGACAGACAGAGAGAGAGAGAGAGAGAGAGAGAGAGAGAGAGAGAGAGACAGATGCCGCGGACCGGGTTCTGTCGGGACGACGGAGGATACCTAGGGGAAGAACCTGGAATAGGACGGGGAGATGGCAAACAGACAACTCACACACATTAGGAGTGGATGCTGAGTGCTGAGTGCTGAGTGCGATTTAATGCAGAGGATAACAAACTTTTATAGCAAAAAGTCTCCATAAGAAAGGGCAAAAGGTTACATAATCTTGCTGCAGGGCTTCATTCTTGGGCAGTCACCAGCTGGTCGCCTGAAAGGGCAAAAGGTTACACAACCTTGCTGCAGGGCTTCATCCTTGGGTGGTCACCAACTGGTCGCCTGATAGGCACTTGTTTCCAGCTTTACCTCTATTTTTAAGAAATACAATTGGTTTCGATGATTGTCACCAATTAACTGCTACTTTTTTCTATAGAGGCCTTAACTGTCCCATTAAGATCTTTCCTGTTTCTTCTTTAATAGTAAGCACCAAGGAGACTTAGATTTAGCAAGTTTCTTAGTAAATGAGGAAGTTCTTTCTCCTAAGTAGTTATCTCAGCAATTGCCATACATTCTTTCTGTTCTAGCCGCGCCTACAACTTTTTGTAAATCTCTTACAAACAATTCCTTCTGCTGGAGTGACTTTGTGAAACCCCCAATACTTTTATATTTACTTATAACTTGTCTACTAGCCTCCATAAGAGGGGTTTCAGGGTAGCACTTAACTCTGGTGAGTTAAGACACTCATCAGATATTGGAGTCGTCAAACACTCTTAAGAGCTTTGAATAAGGGAACGTTGACAATGAGTAAGTACAATGAGCAGTAGAAACAGTAAAAGATTAATAGGCACTCTTTATGAGGAGAAGAAAGACAGAAACACATCTTTTCCAGGGGTTTTGCCAGCCTTTTCCCAGGAGTAGGCCTCTTAGAAGCCCTATTCTCCGAGGTAGACTTCGGTGAAGTCCCAAAACTTGGAGATAGGTTTCTGTAAAGCCCCATTCTCTGAGGTAGACTTCGGTGAAGTCCCAAAACTCAGAGATAGGTCTCGAGGCCCCTATCATGGTCTGATAGATGGTTTCCCATGCTAAGCAGACTCTACTGGGGTCGGCGTGGTAGAGAGAGAGAGAGAGAGAGAGAGAGAGAGAGAGAGAGAGAGAGAGAGAGAGAGAAATGGTTACTTTTACAAAGACAAGTAATGAATTCACTTGCTATCAAGCATTGTTACCCCTCTTTATCTACCATCTCTTCCATCCCCACCCACACCCAATTTCTTCCTCCTTCCCCACCCCACAAAATTGTAAAGTTTATTTTCAACTTCGTGTCTTATATGTCTCATTGGTACATTGGGTCATCCTTTATCCTTAGTTCAGCATTTCTTTATTTCTTTGCCCTTGCCCAAATTAGAAAATTGTGTATACAAGATGTAGAACACCAGAATAAATACAGTGTCAAAAGAGGTTGTACCATAGGAGAATAACATACAAAGAAACAAACACAAAAAATAACAGTACAGTATATTAAAAAGAACAAGAATGATAAAGATCTTTTCTGTGCCTATTTTGGTTTTCATGTTGCTTAACATCAGGTCAAATGGTAATATTTAAATAGATTTTGACATCTTCTACTTGTCCTAGACATATTCTACTTATTGCAGATAAGGGACACCATAGACCCCAGTATCTTTGTGTCTGGATTAATGTAAGTTTTTCCAACTCTTTCCATTTCCTAACAAAAGGGGCTATGTCATTCTTTCTGATGGAGGCATAGAATTATCTATCTATCTATCTATCTATATATATATACATAGATATATAGATATATATATATATATGTATGTATACACATGTATAGATACATATTTATATTTATATATGTGTCTATCTATATTTATCTCTCTAGCTATATATATGTTTCTATATAGATAGATATATATCTCATTTTCTTGATCGATTCATCTAGGGGTATCTGGGTTGGTTCGTTATCTTAGCTATGGTGACTAATGCTGCGTTAAACATTTAGGTTCTGGTGGCTTTAGTATGGCCTTGTATGTGATAGTGTGGGTAAATGCCTAAAAGTGGGATTGCTGAGACACAGGGGAGCTGTATGTGTAGTCTTTTCAGGAACCTCCATATTGCTCTTCAAAGTGGGTCAAAAATCTTACACTGACACCAGCAAAGCAGTAGGGTTCCCTTTTGGCCCTTCCCCTCCAGCATCTGTTGTTATTAGATTTCTTGATTATAGACATTCTAAATGTTCTGAGGTGGAATCTCAATGTACGTATGATTTGCGTTTCTTTCATGACCAGAAAAGATGGACATTTCTACGTGTGTCAATTGGCCATTCTTATTTCCTCTTTAGAGGAGTCTCTCTTTATGTCTTGAGCTCACTTATTAATTGGGCAGTTGTTGTTTTGAGGATCTGTTATGGGGGATTTAATGTTTTTGAGTTCTAACTACATTTTAGATATGAGACCACTGTTCGTTGTATGACTAGGAAGATCTCCCAATCCCTGGGCTTTCTGTTGATTTTGCTAGTTAAGTCCTTTTGCCATGTAGGAGCTCTGCAGATTAATGAAATTCAATTTAACCAACCTTTCTTTGATTTGTTGGGTTTCTGTTTTGTTTTTTGTTTTTCTTTCTTTAGGAAATTCTGGGCCATACTAAAGAGCCCTCCAGTTTCTCCTATTCCTTCCTGTAATGTTTTCAGTATATCTGCTTTGACTTTCAGATCTTTGACCCATTTGAAGTTGAATGTAGCATAGGGTGATATCTGAGGATCTAGCTTTATTTTTCTATAGGTGATTAACCAATTTTGCCAGCTCCATTTACTGAAGAAGCTCTCTTACTTCCATTCTATTTTTTTAGCTTCCCTATCAAAGATTAGGAGGCTATAGGTCTGTGGGATCATTTCTGGGTCTTCAGTTTTATTCCATTGGTATTCAGGTCTGTTCTTGTGTCAGTACCAAGCTGTTTTGATTACTATGTTTTGGAGTAGAGTTTGGTATTGATATTCCTCCAGTACTGTTCTTTCTATTAAGCCTTGTTCTTGTTATATTGAGTATTTTATTGTTCCATATGTATTTTTGGATTACAAGTTATATTTTCTTAAAGAATGAGGATAGGATTTTGAAAGGTATCACATTGAATTGTAGATAGCCTTTGGCATTATTTCCATTTTCAGAACGTTAATCTTCCCAATCCAGGAGTTTGGGAGATTTTTCCACTTCTTCACTTCTGCTTTAATGTCCTGTTTTAAGTTTTTAAATTTTTAATCCTAGATGTCCTTCACTTTTTTGATCAACTCCTAGATAATCCCATCCCGGCCCTGTTGGGCTATAAGAAAAGGAGTTTTCCTGATTTCAGCTGCACTGTCTCTTTATTTACATACAGGAAAGCATTGGTATTTGAGGGTAATTTTGCATCCTGCTATTTTATAAAATTTTGAACCAGATTAAATGACCTAGGATTGGAGTCCATAGCTTTCTTTACATACAAGTTCATGTCTTCTGCAAAAAGGGAAAGTTTACCTGCATCTTTCCCTATTTGATCTCTTTTATATTTGCATGTTGTCCTTTTACTCTTGCAGTGCAATATTAAATTGAAGACAACTGGAGGGACTGGCCATCTTTCTTTCATTCCTGAACTTAGATGAAATTACTTTAGATATTTATCTTTCAATATAATGCTGGCTGTAGGTTTGTCATATACAGCCTTTGTTATATTGAAAAAGTTCCATGAATTCCTAGTTTTTCCAGATATTTCATCATAAACGCATGTTGGATCTTGCTTAGTGCTTTTTTCTGCATCCATTGAGATAATCATGCAGTTCTTTTCCTTGCTCTTCTTGATATGATAAATTATATTAATTGATTTGCACATATTGAGACAGCAATGCATCTGTGAAATGAATACTGTATCATTTTTTAGTGAGTTGTTGAAGTGATTGGCCAAAAGTTTGTTGAGGAGATTGTCATTGATATTCATCCATTTTTCATTTATCTTTGATGAGTCCCTGCCTGGGGATGAGTGTTAAGATGGCTTCATAGAAAGGGTTTGGTAGTAAATTTTCACTTTCAATTTCATTGCAGAGTTGCAGTATTGTTTTGAGTTCAGCTTTGAAGTTCTTGTAGAATTCAGCTGTAAATCCATCCGGTCCTTGATTTTCTTCAGTGGGAGGACTGTTATTTCTGTTACTGTTTTGATGCTTGATATGGATTTGTTAAGTTGGTTTAAATCATCTTAGTTTAGTTTGGACATGTCAATATTTGCAAGGAATTCATCCATTTCATCCAGAGTCTCAAGCTTATTAGCATAATGATTTGAGAAGTATTCCCTGAAAATGTTCTGAATCTTTTTTTTCTTTTCTTTTTGTGATGATGTTTTCATTCTCATGTATGTTTGTTTGTATGGCTGTGTTCTCTTGTGTTTCTGGTAAGGTTTGATAAGGGTTTGTCAATTTCATTTATTTTTTGAAACACCAACTCTTTCTTTTTTTATCCTTTCCATAAAATTTTGGACTCTAGTTCATTTAATTCTGCTTAATTTTAATTATTTCTTTCCATCTACTGGATTGGAGTTTAGCTTGTTGTTCTTTTTTTTTTCAAGGAGTTTCAGGTGCCTTGTTACATTATTGGTTTCCAATTAGATGATGTAGGAACTCAGAGATATAAATAGTCTCTGACTACTGTCTTTTCTGTGTCCCAAATGAGATTGGTATTTGTGTGTTGATTTCTCTTAAATATCAAGAACATTTGGATTTTGTTTCTAATCTCTTTTATTACCCATGAGTGGTTCATCAGTGTGTTGGTCAGCATCCCTGTGTTACAGGATTTTTTTTTGGTGATTTTTGGTGTTGAATTATGTTTATTTCTTGTGATCTGTGTGAAGGCTGGGGAAATTTTCAATATTTCTGAATTTGGGAAAATTTGAT
Organism: Dipodomys merriami; assembly: GCF_024711535.1. Taxonomy (NCBI): domain Eukaryota; kingdom Metazoa; phylum Chordata; class Mammalia; order Rodentia; family Heteromyidae; genus Dipodomys; species Dipodomys merriami. Next base: position 147,330 of record NW_027202714.1, read on the forward strand.
TTTTGACTTAAAATGTGGACTATTTTAGAGGGTGTTCCAACTGTTGCTGAGAAAACGTGTTTTTTGATGCTGTTGGAGAAATATTCGGTAGATGTCTGTTAAGTCTAGTTCATGTATGCAGTTATTTAGGTCTGAGTTTTCTCTGTTGAGATTTTAGCTGGGTTGATCTAGCCAGCAGGGATAATGTTTTGTTAAAGTTTCCAACAATTAATGTATTTCTATGTGTGATTTAGGGTTTGGTAGTAAATTTTCACTTTCAATTTCATTGCAGAGTTGCAGTATTGTTTTGAGTTCAGCTTTGAAGTTCTTGTAGAATTCAGCTGTAAATCCATCCGGTCCTTGATTTTCTTCAGTGGGAGGACTGTTTATGTGTTCCTTTTTGCTGAATAGGTAATATTGTCCTGAAGGAGAAATCCTTTAATTAGCATATAGAGACCTTCTCTATCTCTTTTTAATCGATTTTAATTTGAAGTCTATTTTATCAGATATTAAGATCTCAATTCTATCCTGTTTATGTGGGTTGTTTGCTTGGTAGATTTTATTCCATGGGGTTTTGAGGGCAATGTGTGTCTCTTGAAGGCAAGAGATACAAGCCTCTTGATTTTTGATTCAACTAAACAGTGTATGTCTCATAATTCAAGATATAAATCCATTAATATTGAGAGCTAGGACTTAGAGGTATTTGGTAGTTCCTGTCATGTAACTCACCTTCTTGGGGGCAGTGCCATCTTCTGGGTTCTTCCTATGCTTCTTGGATTCTCTATTTGGGGAAGTTTCTTCAACCGTATTGTGCTATTGTGGGTTTTCTGTGTTTTGGGCAACTTTAATTAACGTTCGTAGGGAGGGTTTGGTAGGGATATGTTCTTTCAAGTTTTATTTCTTGTGTAAAGGTTTTATATGCCCTGCTATTATGTAGGAGATTTTTTCTGGGTTCATATACTTGGTTGAAAGTTGTTTGTCTCTATTGTGTGGCATACATCATTCCAGGCTCTTCTTGCTTTAATTGTCTCTGCAACGAAATCTGAAGTGATTCTGATTGTTTTCCTTTATGGGTGATTGATCTTTTCTCCTTGACAGCTTTAACAATCCTTTCCTTAGTCTGAATTGATCCTGTGCAGAATATTATGTGATAAGGAGAAGGATGCAAAGCTGCATTGCCATACAGAAATCAATTAATGTAATACATCACATAAACAAAAACAAGAAAAAAGCACCTTATGATTTTGTCAATATATTCAGAAAAAATACATTTCACATGATCCAACTCCCCTTTATGAAGAAAGCAATGGCAAAACTCAGGAGACAGGGAACATTTCTCAATACAATAAAGGCTGGGTATGACAAACCTACAGCAAGACTTATACTTAATCATGTAAAGCTAATGCCATTTCCTCTAAATTCTGGAAGAAGAAAGGGATGTCCATGCTCACAACTCCTCTTCTATATAGCATTGGAAGGCCTCACTAAAGCAATTAGACAAGATGCAAAAATAAAGGGGATCCAAATAGGGAGAGAGGAGTTAAAATTATCCGTCTTTGCAGATGACATGGTATTGTAGTTAAAGCACCCATTGACTCCACTCCCAAGTTAGTCTAGCTGAGTCGAATCTTTGGAATGTAGGAAGGTATAAAATTAACCCTCAAAAATCAATGGCTCTCTTTTATTCTAATAATGAGAACAGCACAGCTGAAGTGAGGAGAACAACAACTTGTAAGAGCCACATAAAAATAAAATATCTAGGAATTAAAAATGTGAAGTAACTTTATGATGAAAAGTTAAAAACCCGAAAAAACATATTGAAGGAGAACTAAGGAAATGGAAAGATCTCTCATGCTCCTGGATTTAGAAGATTAACATTATGAAAATGGCAATAATGCCAAAAACACTCTACAAGCCCAGGGTCCTATCCATCAATATCCCACCTAATTCTTCAGTGGATTAGAAGAAACCATCCAAAAATACATATAGAACAATAAAAATTCCCAAATAGCAAAAATAATCCTTACTAGAAAAAAAAAACAGTGCTGAAGGAATTATAATACCAGACTCTAAAATCTATGACAAGGCCATAGTAATCATAAGAGCTTAATACTGCCACAAGAACAGACCTGAAGAGCATTGGAATGGAACTGAAGAAACAGAAATGAACCCACAGACCGATAGCCACCTAATCTATGATAAGGGAGCCAAAAAATAGAATTGAAGATTGACATCATCGTCAGTAAATATTGATGGAAAATTGTAGAAACATTGTAGAAAACTAAACTTAGATCCTTAGATATCACCCTGCATCAGAATCAATTACAAATTGTCCACTGATCTCCAAGAAAAAGCAGAAGTCTAGAAAATATTACAGGAAGAAGTAGAAGAAACGCCAGTGCTCCTTGGCATGGGCCAAAATACTTTTAATATAGACCCAGAAACACAACAAGTAAGAGAATTTGGACGAATGAGATTGCATGAAACTCCAGAGCTTCTTCTTGGCAAAGGACATAGATAGCAAGATCAATAGAAAATCCACAGAGTGGGAGAATATCTTTAGTAGCTACAAAACAAACATGTCCTTATATGTAAATTATACTTATGACTCAAAAAAATCATTTCTCCAAAAACAAATTCTCAAAGAAACAATCGGCCCACCAAGTGGACAAAAATTAAAGAGAGACTTCTCTGAAGATGATGTAAAAATGTCCAGTAGATACTGGAAGAAATGATTAACTTTGTTGCCATACATAATAAAACTGGTAAATCATGACAATAATATGATTCCACCTCACCCCATTAGAATGACTGCGACCAAAAAATTAATACGTTACAGAGAACATGTGGCCAAAAGGGAACCCTTTTGGGTAAATTGATTCAACTACTCTGGAAAGCAATATGCACGTTTGTCAAAAGACTACACATAGAAATTCCCTATTACACAGCAATCCTAATATGGTGGATTTATCCAGATGAAAACAAAGAAGGCCATACTACAGCTCCCAGCACATCTATATTTGTCACAGTAGTATTCACCCTACCTAAGATATGATACCAAACAAGATGCCCCTCAGTACAAAAGTGGATCAAGAAAATGTGGTATATTTGTATATAAAATGGCATTCTATGCTTCCAAAAGGCCCATATGGCCCTTGGAAAAAAATCATATTAAGTGAAATGTAGGTAGTCCGAGAGAAGAGTAGATGTCAAGTTTTCCTTTATTTGCAATAATTAGTCTCTATGTAGCATAATCTTATAAGATGAGCTGAGAAGATCAAAGAATATGAACATATGTCTATATATGATGTTGATAAGTAAAATGTACTCCAAGATATGGACTCAACAGTTCTGTCTTTGTTGCTGTTTTTTAAATTTATTATTTGATTTTTTTGTATTCTTTGTTTTCTTTGGCTTTAAACATATAAAAATTTTCATATATTGTATTGACCTCTACAGTTTAGAAGCAGTATGATTTAGTCCTCCTTATAACCTTCATGAATAAGGAAAATTAGTCATAGGATAGAATGGTGAAGCTGCCATTCCCCTTAGTCCTCTCCAGTAAGCACATTCTTCACTATATAAAGTGCCAATTCATTGTTCATATATCACTGGAATACTTTTTTTTGTTTGTTTGTTTTTGTTTTTGTTTTTGTTTTTAATTTAAATTTATTTTATTTGAGAACATACTGTACAGAGGGGCTACAATTACATGGGAAGGATAATGCATACATTTCTTACCAAGCATTGCAGCCTCCTCCTTTGTTTACCCTTCACCTCCCTTCCCAGACTCCCCCCTCCCCCCACCCAATTATACCCCCCTCACCCCCCACGCCGACATTGTAAAGCTGGTTTTGACATGACATTTTGTACTTCTCATTGTTGCAACAGGTCCACCTGAATCCTTCAACGACTTGTTTGTCCCCATCTCCTCCACAATTTATACTGACATCAAATATAGTGAAAGCGGGGGTTACACTGTGGGGGAGGGACATACAAAGCAACAAAGAAATAAACTTATAAATGCGTTAGAAACACATGCATGAAATAAACGAAAACATTAAAATACATATTTAAGGGTTCATTTTCCTAACATCACATTATCTGACCTTTTCCGCTTGACTCATACCTATACTAGATATTGCAAATAAGGGAAACCATGGGACCTATGCTTCTTTGGGCCTGGCTTACTTCACTTAATATAATTTTTTCCAAACCTTTCCGTTTCCTAACAAATGGGGAAATGTCATTCTTTCTGATGGAGGCATAGAATTCCATTGTGTATATATACCACATTTTCTTGATCCATTCATCTACTGAGGGGCATCTGGCTTGGTTCCATATCTTAGCTATGGTAAATAATGCTGCAATAAACATAGTTGTGCTGGTAGCTTTAGTGTGGTCTTGTTTGTAAACATTTGGGTAAATGCCCAAAAGTGGGATTGCTGGATCATAGGGGAGATCTATGTGAAGTCTTTTCAGGAACCTCCATACTGCTTTCCAAAGTGGTTGAACAAGTTTACATTCCCACCAACAATGAAGTAAGGTTCCTTTCTGTCCACATCCCCTCCAGCATCTGTTGTTGTTAGAGTTCTTGATTTTTGCTGTTCTAACTGGAGTGAGGTGATATCTCAATGTTGTTTTGATTTGCATTTCTTTTATGGCTAGGGATGTTGAACATTTCTTCATGTGTCTATTGGCCATCCTTCTTTCTTCTTCAGAGAAGCTTCTCTTTAAGTCTTTTGCCCACTTATTTATTGGGTAGTTGTTTCTTTGAGGATTTGTTGTTGGGTGGTTTAATTTTTTGAGTTCCAAGTATATTTTAGATATGAGACCCTTGTCCGTTGTATGGCTAGTAAAGATCTTCTCCCAATCGCTGGGCTTTCTATTGATCTTGCTAGCTAAGTCATTTGCCCTGCAGAAGCTCTGCAACCTTATGCAATCCCATTTGTCCAACCTTTCTTTGATTTGTTGTGCTTCCGGGTCTCTATTCAGAAAATTTCGGCCTGAGCCAAGGAGACCTAAGGTTTCTCCTATTCCACCCTGTAATGTTTTCAGAGTGTCTGCTTTGAGTTCAAGGTCTTTGATCCATTTGGAGTTGATTCTGTTGCAGGGTGATATAGAAGAATCTAGCTTTAGTTTTCTACATGTAGTTAACCAATTTTGCCAGCACCATTTACTGAAGAGGCTGTCTTTCTTCCATTCTATTGTTTTAGCTTCCTTATCGAAGATTAGATGGCTATTGGTCTGTAGGTTCATTTCTGGGTTTTCAATTCTATTCCATTGGTCCTGAGGTCTGTTCTTATGCCAATACCAAGCTATTTGAATTACTATGGCTTTATAGTAGAGTTTGAAATTTGGTATTGATATTCCTCCAGCAGTGTTCTTTCCGTTGAGGAGCGTTTTTGCTATTCGGGGTCTTTTATTGTTCCATATGAATTTTGGATTGCCTCTTCTATTTCCTTGAAGAATGAGTTTGGAATTTTGATAGGTATTGCGTTGAATTTGTAGATAGCCTTGGGAATATTGCCATTTTCACGATGTTAATCTTGCCAATCCAGGAGCATTGGAGGTTTTGCAATTTTTTAAGTTCTGTGTTGATTTCCTTTTTCAAGATTTTAAAGTTTTCATCATAGAGGTCCTTCACTTCTTTGGTTAAGTTAATTCCTAGGTATTTTATTTTTTGTGGGGCTATTACAAATGGAGTTGCTTTCCTAATTTCAGCCACACTTTTCTCATTGTTGGCATATAGAAAAGCCCTTGATTTATGGGGGTTAATTTTATAACCTGCTACTTTGCCAAAGTTTTCATCAGCTTGAATAATTTGGGAGTGGAGTCTATGGGATTCTTCAAATACAAGATCATGTCATCTGCAAAGAGGGAGAGTTTTATTTCTTCTTTCCCTATTTGGATCCCCTTTATGTCTGCATCTTGTCTTATTGCTGTAGCTAGGCATTCTAATACTAGATTGAAGAGAAGTGGAGAGAGTGGGCATCCTTGTCTCGTTCCTGAGTTAAGAGGAAATGGCTTTAGTTTTTCACCATTGAGTATAATGCTGGCTGTAGGTTTGTCATATACAGCCTTTATTGTATTGAGGAATGATCCATGGATTCCTAACTTTTCCAGAACCTTCATCATAAAGGGGTGTTGGATCTTGTCAAATGCTTTTTCTGCATCTATTGAGATAACCATGTGGTTCTTATTCTTGCTCCTGTTGATGTGATGAATAATATTAATTGATTTGCGTATATTGAACCAGCATTGCATCCCTGAAATGAATCCTGTTTGATCATGGTGTATGATTTTTTGGATGAATTGTTGAAGTCGATTGGCCAAAATTTTGTTGAGAACTTTTGCATCAATGTTCATCAAAGAAATGGGTCTATAGTTCTCTTTCTTTGATGAGTCCCTGCCTGGTTTTGGGATGAGGGTTATGATGTCTTCATAGAATGTGTTCGGTAGTGAGCTTTCTCTTTCAATTTCATTGAAGAGTTGGAGGAGAATTGCTGTGAGCTCTGCTTTGAAGGCCTTGTAAAATTCCGCTGTAAAACCATCTGGTCCTGGACATTTCTTAGCTGGGAGATCTCTTATTGCTGTTTCTATTTCAATGCTTGTTATGGGCCTGTTAAGCTGGTTTAACTCATCTTGGTTTAGTTTTGGCATGCCAATATTTGCTAGGAAAAGGTCCATTTCTGTCAAGTTCTCAAACTTATTAGCATTAAGTTTTGAGAAGTATTCCCTTATAATGTTCTGAATCTTGGTTGTTTCCGTGGTGATGTTTCCATTCTCATCTCTGAGTTTATTTATTTATTTATTTCATTGTAGGGACTCTTTTTTTTTTAATTGTATTTTACTTTATTTGAGAACATACTGTACAGAGGGGCTACAATTACATGGGCAGGATAATGCATACATTTCTTACCAAGCATTGCAGCCTCCTCCTTTGTTTACCCTTCACTTCCCTTCCCCGCCTCCCCCCTCCCCCCACCCAATTTTACCCCCCTCCCCCCACCCAATTATACCCCCCTCCCCCCCACACACCGACATTGTAAAGCTGGTTTTGACATGACATTTTGTACTTCTCATTGTTGCAACAGGTCCACCTGAATCCTTCAACGACTTGTTTGTCCCCATCTCCTCCACATGTTATACTGACATCAAATATAGTGAAAGCGGGGGTTACACTGTGGGGGAGGGACATACAAAGCAACAAAGAAATAATCTTATAAATGTGTTAGAAACACATGCATGAAATAAACGAAAACATTGAAATACATATTTAAGGGTTCATTTTCCTAACATCACATTATCTGACCTTTTCCGCTTGACTCATACCTATACTAGATATTGCAAATAAGGGAAACCATGGGACCTATGCTTCTTTGGGCCTGGCTTACTTCACTTAATATAATTTTTTCCAACCCTTTCCATTTCCCAACAAATGGGGAAATGTCATTCTTTCTGATGGAGGCATAGAATTCCATTGTGTATATATACCACATTTTCTTGATCCATATCTCTGAGTGTATTAATTTGGGTGTGTTCTCTCCTTTTTCTGATAAGGTTTGCTAAGGGTCTGTCAATTTTGTTAAGTTTTTCGAAGAACCAACTCTTTGTTTTGTTGATTCTTTCTATAGTTTTTTGGATTCTAACTCATTTAATTCTGATTTAATTTTAATTATTTCTTTCTGTCTACTAGATTGGGGTTTATCTTGCTGCTCTTTTTCAAGGAGGTTTAGATGTGTCATTAAATTGTAAGTTTCAGATCTCTCCAATTTGTTGATGTAGGAGCTCAGAGCTATAAACTTTCCTCTGAGTACTGCCTTTGCTGTGTCCCAGAGGAGCTGGTAATTTGTGTGTTCATTTTTGTTGAATAGCATGACCATTTGATTTTCCTTTCTAATCTCTTCCATGACCCACTCATGATTCAGCAGTGTGTTGTTCAGCCTCCATGTGAAACCGGACTTTCTTTGGTGGCTTTTGGTGTTGAGTTCTAATTTTATTCCCTTGTGGTCAGAGAGAATGCAAGGTATAACTTTAGTGTTTCTGAATTTAAACAAGTTTGCTTTGTGGCCTAAAATGTGGTCTATTTTAGAAAACGTTCCATGTGCTGCTGAGAAGAACGTGTATTCTGATGCTACTGGGTGAAATGTTCGGTAAATGTCTGTTAAGTCTAGTTGATCTATGCAGCTGTTTAGATCTGCGGTTTCTCTGTTGAGTTTTTGCCGAGTTGATCTATCTAGTGGGGAGAGTGGTGTGTTAAAATCCCCAACAATTAATGTCTTTGGATCTATATGGGATTTGAGGGAAAGTTGTGTTTCTTTGATAAATTTGGGTGCTCCGTTGTTTGGCAAATAGATATTTAGAATTGTAATATCCTCCTGAAGGAGAGATCCTTTAATTAGTATGTAGCGACCTTCTTTATCTCTTCTCACAAATTTAATTTGAAGGCTATTTTATCTGATATTAGGATTGCAACTCCCGCCTGTTTATGAGGGCCGTTTGCTTGGTAGATTTTGTTCCAGCCTTTAACATTGAAAATGTGTTTGTTTTTACGGGCAAGATGTGACTCCTGAAGGCAGCAGATAGAAGGGTCTTGTTTTTTAATCCAACTAGACAGTCTATGTCGCTTAATTGGAGAGTTCAGTCCGTTAACGTTAAGAGATAGGACTGAGAGGTATTTGGGAGTTCCTGCCATGTTATCCACCTTCTTGAGGGCTGCAGAAACTGGGTTCTTCCTAAGGTTCTTGGATTCTCAGTTTGGGTGCAGTTTCTTGGCCTTTGTCGCGGTCTTGTTGGTTTTATATGTGTAGGAAATCTTTAAGAATCTTTTGTAGGGCTGGTTTGGTGGAGATGTATTGTTTCAATTTTTCTTTGCTATGGAAGGTTTTTATTTGGCCTTCAGTTATGAAGGAGAGTTTAGCTGGGTACAGTATTCTTGGTTGATAATTATTTGTTTTTAGGGCATGGCATAAGTCATTCCAGGCTCTTCTTGCTTTGATTGTCTCTGCTGAGAAATCTGAGGTGATTCTAATTGGTTTTCCTTTATAGGTGATTAACCTTTTCTCCTTGACAGCTTTAAGGATCTTTTCCTTGGTCTGGGTTGATCCTGTGTGGATTATAATGTGACATTGGGATGTCCTATTCTGGTCTGGTCTATTTGGGGTTCTAAAAGCTTCTTGTATCTGAATAGGCCTATCTTTTTGTATGTTTGGGAAGTTCTCTGCTAGGATCCTGTTAAACAAATTTCCTAGACCATTAACTTCTGTTCCTAGGTGCTCCTCTACACCCATTATCCTTAGATTGGGCCTTCTGATGGTGTCTTCCAGGTGTTGGATAGACCTATCATATTTCTTGGACTTGTCTTGGATGGTTGTATGTTCTTTCTCTATAATATCTAGGCTGTCTTCAATCCCTGAGATTCGATCTTCTGCATGGTCTAACCTGCTGTCAAGACTCTCTACTTTGTTTTTTATCTCTTTTCCTTCTAATTGGTCAGCTTTGATGGCTTCAAGTTCTTTGTTGAAGCTCTGTTTTAGGTCTTGTATGAATTTCTTTACTTCCTTAATTTGGTGTTCAGTGTTTGTTCTCAAATCACTTAGTTGATTGGTTATGGTTTCTTTGGACTCCCATTCCTTCTGTTGGGTTCCATTCAGCATTCCCTTTGTGGTCTCCCTGACTTCCTTCAGCTCTTTGTTAATGGATTCCATGAATGTCTTTAGTGATCTTTGTGTATTCTCTACCTGGTCTCTCAATTCCTGAATTACTCTTTGATTAGCTTCCTCCTGTCTGTGGGATTCCTGCAATTCTCTTTCTTCCCGTTCGTGGGAATCCTGCAGTTCTCTTTGAGTGTTCTCTGCCTGCTCACGCCATTCCTCCCTTTCTCTTTGAGTATTCTCAAGTTGTTCGCACAAATCCTGTATCAGTTTTTGAGTAGCTTCCTCACGCTTATGATATTCCTGTATAAACTTCTGGGATGCCTCCTCTCTCTCCCTATCACGCTCATACAGAGTCCTTTGTACATTGTCAAACTTCTCATTTATCATGTTTGCTATTAGTGTTTGTAGAGCTATTTGGGAACTCTCCTCTGGATTATTCTTTATCTGTTCGAATCCCTGATTATCAAGATTGGGAATTGAGATACCCGAATTTCCCATTTTTCTTGTGTTTTTCCGGCTTACTCTGCCCATTTGAGATGAAGATTGCACCAGTTTTATGCTAGAACACTATCTTAAGGCAACCATCAACCAAAGTTTGCATTTGTACAGTCAATAGTCTACAATCTAGTTCAACAGATACATCTATTCAACATCAGACAACTCTATGTTAAAGGACTTCGAACCGCAGATAAGAATTTGGAAAACCAGAAATTATTAGGATTAGGGAGAGATGTGGGTAAAAAATAGGAATAGATTGGTGTGGGGAAACACAGGGAGAGTTAACTATGTCCTAATCACAATGCAGGAAATGGGTTGGGTAGGATGCAAGTAGAGAGAGAGAGAAAAAGAAGAGACAGAAAGGGGAATGAAGAGAGACCAGAAAAAAAATAGAAACGTAAAAAATAATGTTATTATAGAGGTTAAAAGACCGTCTATTTAGAGAGGAATGTGAATATGTTCAGAGAAGGGGAGGCACATAGAGGAGATGTGAAAAACTTTAAGGATGGGAAAGGGAGAAGAAAAGATCAGAAGTTCAGTAGAGCTAGACAAAAAACAAAAAGATAATTAAGAAAGAAAGAAAAAGAGAAAGAAGACAAGAAAAGAAAGGAAAACGCTCATTGACATATTCCTAAAATAAAAATTATAAGATGAGAAAAAAAAAGTTACAGGAAAACAATTGTTTTCTCAGAAGAGGCAAAAATTAAAGATTAGAAAAGTTTTAGAAGGGAAAATAATTTATATATATATATATATATACATATATATATATATATATATATATAGTTACAAAAAACAAACAAAAAAAAGAAAAGAAGAAGAATAAAAAAAAGGAAAAAAATTCTTTTGATTTTTTTTTGGGGGGGGAGGAGTGGGAAGAGTCCTGTATCTCCCTTTTGTCTGTAACCAGTCTCTTGTTGGAGTCTCTGGTCAGCTTGAAGTCCTGTGGCTTGATTGGTTTTTTAAGTTGGTTGGTTGGAAGAGGCAGAAAAATGCTCTGCTTTACCCAAGATTTTGAGATCCCCCTCCCATGTTAGTTTTCTCGGAGGGTGATCTGCTTTGAGAATCACAAAAGAGGGGGATGTGGTGATGAGGCTATGTTCTGGGTAGAGTTGAGGCCTTTCATCAAACAGTAGCTTTTCCCTGGGGCTATTTTGTGATAAAGCTCACAGTGCCCAGCCTGGAGCCATTCTCAGGGTTTCTGTTTTTCAATTGATTGTGGTGGCTGCTAGAGGGAGGGGCAGCCTCTGGCTCTGGTTATCCAGTGAGGCAAGGCACTCCGATGGCTGGCGCCTGAGCTGGGTGACTTTTCCCTGGATGGAGCTGAGTCTGGCAGGTCACTTCGCTGTTAAGTTCTTGTGACCTGCTAAATGACTCGTTTTATTCCAAGGCCTGAGCTGGAGCTAGCAGCTCCTCCAAGCTTTGTCGGTATCCAAGATGGAGATCTCCGGTGTTGGGGGGGAGGGGTGGCCTTCCCTCCTCTGCTCCCTGGGAAGGAGTGAGGACATCGGGCTTGTACTCACGCCGAGTCTTGGATCCTGGGTCGTCTCTGGTCTGCAAACAGCAGGATGGAGATGTTCGCTCCTTGTCGGTTCTTGTTGGTGTTGAGTAGAATCTGCTCATCCGCTGCGTCTGGCTCCTTCGTCCTGGACTCTCTGTGTCTCAGGTATGACCCCGCGGCGGTGATCGCTGCCGCGACCCTGCCGCCGCAGCGGCAGCTAATGTGTTTCCTTGGCTTCCCCTCTCTTGTCTAACTCTCTGTCCTGTGATGGCACACTTGGTGTGATTCTCTGGCTTAGGACTGTTCACTGGAACTCTAAAACTGCTTTCTATGGGAGAGCTTGTTCAGATTCCAGCTTCTCCTCCGCCATCTTCCCGGAACTCCTCTCATTGGAATACTTTTAACATCAAACAGAGAATTGAATTCAATTTCTCTGCTAACTTTTCGGGAATAGAATACATGAAGCTGGAATGCAGAAACAGGATAACATATGTACAACACAGTCTGAAGTTGAATAAGCTTGTGGTTTTCTGCATTGATCAGAAAATAAAATATTTAAACATATGAATGTATCTAGAATCCATTGTCTGACTCACAAAATGGTGAGGAGAAATATTGATAAGCAACAAAAATTTCATGATTCCAAATGGAATAAATGCCTATAAGAAATTCCTAGGAAGACCAATTGCTGTTCATTGTTGCTTTATTTCCCATCTTATCATGTCAATAAGAGAGACTTGTTATTTTGGTGTTCCATTAACTCAAAAGTAAAATCTATTTTGTGATCCTAGTTGGACACGTTCATTCAGACAATTACAATACTATAAAAAAATTCCTAAATACTCTCATTAAGAGATACAGGGCTGGGAAGGTAGCTCAGTGGTAGAGCACTTGCCTTGCACGCATGAGGCCTGGGTTCGATTCCTCAGCACCACATAAGCAGAAAAAAAAGCCGGAAGTGGTGCTATGGCTCAAGATGTAATGCGCTAGCCTTGAGCTGAAGAGCTGAGGGATAGTGCCCAGGCCCAAATTTCAGGCCCCACGATCAGACCCTGCTTCCCCCCCAAAAAAGAGATGCAGTAACCTTTGCAAGAATATATCTTCTTTTGATTTTCCTATCTTCATCATATTAAATACATCTCATATTTTATTCAGAAATGTGAATTTGGATCTATATATGTATGACTGGTTAAAATTTAGCTCCAAATACATTTCATTAATATAGATCTCCTTGATATGCAAATAGTAAATCTTCTCAAGGATTTCATCATATATTTTGTTTTTGTGGTTGTGGACCTTGGACTCTGGGGTTGGACGCTGTCCCTGGGGTCTTCAGCTCAAGGTGAGCACTGTACTACTTGACCCATAGCACCACTTCCGGTTTTCTAGTGGTTAATTGGAGACCAGAGTCTCACAGACCTTCCTGCTTAAGCTGGCTTTGAACTATGATACTCAAATATCAACCTTCTGAGAGGCTAGGATTACAGGTATGATTCAATATCACCCAGCTTCATCAAATATTTTTATTAAAATGCTGTGAGAGAATTCAAAACAGCTTTAAGCATGAGGATTGCAAATGAATATATTGACCAATTACCACGTGAATATTCTTCCATTCACATTTCAATATTTATGAGATGAGTGAACCTGAAACAATAAAATGTGCCTGAAACTTTTTTTTTATCATCTGACATCAAAGTGTCATTTATTCCTTTCCAGGATTGAAATTGAGAATAAGAGAATGAAAAGAACATTCAGATAAGATAATTCGGATTTGATGTACTTTGGGTGATGACGTTACTTATTGGTCCTAGTGAATCCACACCAATCACAGTGTCACCAGGTCAGAATGTAATCCTAAACTTCCTTTGTAGTGAGCAAAATATATGGGTCTGTAAAACAGTACATTTGTTGTTCATTTATTCTATTTCTTTACTTTGAATTTTGAAAATTAATAGTGTGTCATAGAAAAACAGCATTTTTTTACATGTTGTTGCCAGAGGATTTGAGTGTGCCCCAAACAAAACTTGGGACAGGATGTTCCAACGATTTTGACAAAGGGAGAAATACATATTTGGTTGAGTGCTAGATTAGAGTGGCTGTAACTTTGTATAAGGATTAAAAAAAAACACAAGAAGTTTGACCAATGTAAGAGCCATGCAGGGGTTTATATTCAATGCTTGTGTATCATTTTCCTGTGGACTAGCCTACTAAAAATTTGGCCATACCATGTCTTCTTTTTTCCATTTGATAGTGGAGATAAGAGTCTCTCTGACTCTTAAGCCCCAGCTGGTGTCAAAACGGATTACACAGATCTTAAATTCCTGCATTTATGTGATTTCTTACATAAAGAACAAGTGCTAGGCTCTGTAAGAGTAATTTATCAAAGTTTAGAAACTTACATTTATTCAAAATTTTTACCTCCGTTTACTGAAATACTGATTACTCATAAATAATTGATGAATGTATACAAAGGATGATTGAAAGGATATTTGAATCATACAAAATGACAGATCATAGTTTGTGCTTCTTCACAAAATAAAACAGCCGAACTATCTCTCCTACAGCATTTAAACTTACTCAGGATTAAATTAGGAGAAAAAATTTTCTACCCACAATTCTGTCAACCTTCATATATTGTGAAGTTTTTCATCAAACTAAGAGGAACAAATTTGTAATCAATATCCTTAATATAGAAAAGGGACACATTGAATCTCTTCATGTTATCAGTTTATTACCACAGGATGAATGTTAAAAGATTCAAGCTGAATTCTAGGTCATATAATAATACAGTGAATGTCTTAATATATTAATTTAACATTTCAGAACATTATCAATTTACATTTTGGCCATTAGGCAATAGTGAGTGAAAGGAAACCACTTCTAGTGTTTGGAAAATATGGTACACACAGTGTAACATAATTGCCCACAGAAAAGATGTTGCATATGCTCTCCTTGGAATAGAGCTCTAGAAATTCAGCTTTAGAAATACACAAGTTGGAATTCCACTGTCACAATTTCCATTACATGCTGCTGAGATTCCAAAAATTTAAAAAAATCTGTCCATGACATTTCTGCCCCCACACTCTCTCATGTCATTTGCATACATTTCCAAAAATTTCTTTAAAATGATACCCAAATTTATCCATGAATGATCGAAGTTTTGTAGTGCCTACATTTCCCAAGGAAACATTATGTTTCTGAATTTCACCACATGTATGGGAAACTGCACTATATGATCTTGTGATTTATATCATAGGCACAATTTAATAACCTCTCAAGATCCACATAATTCTGAAAAAGAAATTACCTCTGGAACAAGCAATATACTGGGGAGTATGTTCTTCATTTATGACCTATACATTACCTTAGGAATCCCTCAGGATAATGAAGATACATAATATGATAGTATTACTGTGGAAATTCCCTTTTGAAATACTCTACTTCCCATTATAAAAAAAAATGTATTCTGAAAAATGTTCATTTTAGCTAAATAATTTCTTATTTGGGTCCATTGGAACAGTTACTCTCTGTTATCTTTTGAGATGAAACATCCATTGAAGGCACAAAATTAAAGAGCCCATAGTTTACTTGCTTGCTTACTAGTCAATCTAGTATATCTAACTCTGAGGCTATGAAGGTAGTTCAGTAGAAGGGGGATTAACTAGCTTCCATGAGGCTCTGTGTTCGATTTTCAGCACCCCATAAACAAAAATGTCGGAAGTGGTGAGGTGGCTCAAGTGGTACAGCAATAGACATGACCTGATGAGGAGAGGGAGAGCTGCAAGTCCCAGATTTCTGCACCCAAGAACAAATACCACCACCACCACCACAACAAAATATCAATGTTATCAGCATGTCAAAAATTTCAGACTCTCTCAGGAAAAATACTATTTCATTTGGTGTACTCCGGTCAATATGAAATAAGGTCAACTACAGCAGTTGATATAATTTCTCAAAACAAAGGTCTAGGTATCTTCTTTCTTTGTGACTGACAGGTAAATGTCAGCATTCCTGTCTGGAGAAAATTTTTCTTAGAAAAACGGTTATTAAATATTTCAAAAACTGACACAAATCTTTTGATTTCTTCAGTGAAAGGAAAAGCAACCATTTAGAACATATTAATCTCAAGCTTTTTGTAGCTAGACACTGTTGAATTGAAATACATTGAATTCTCTGTTTAATTCACGGGTTAGGGTAACTTACAGATACTTATAGAAGAATCTTTGTGTGTATTGAGACTTCAATATTGACATTGGATTTGTGTAATAGTCAGCGGCAAGTTCCTTTGATGAAATATCTAGTGAATGTGAACCAACTACTGGAAATGAAAGTAGTTGGTTTCACATTAATAACGAGAAGATAATGTGGGTTTTTTTTAAATTTCCCTTATACTGAGGAGTTGAAGCATTTCAATAATGCTCTCAGTAGAACAAGAGGACATGTTTTGAGACAATTTTAACAAGACCAACATGGGAGAGAAGAATTAGAACGTCATGATTTTTCTATAAATGGAAAATCTGACAACATCTCAGCGATACAAAGAACATGGACACTTAGGTACTGATAAAAAGAGAGGATGCTATGTGAGTGCTTGATGTTTCAAGAAATGGAGC
Organism: Dipodomys merriami; assembly: GCF_024711535.1. Lineage (NCBI taxonomy): Eukaryota > Metazoa > Chordata > Mammalia > Rodentia > Heteromyidae > Dipodomys > Dipodomys merriami. Next base: position 163,583 of record NW_027202714.1, read on the forward strand.
AGACACACCAAACCGGTGCAGGAATCCTCTCTGAAGTAGAGAGAAACGATGGCGATGAGAAGGCTTCTCAGAAGCAAAGATCAGGTTTTGTGTCTTTTGTGGGAGTGATCATCATTTCTTTGATATGACAAATACAAGTCATCTAACAATCACCATATTAGGACTTTCAGCCCAACTTTTGTTTCTCTCGAACTGAAGAACAATATCCAACTTCCTACAGTTAAATGAACTACATTTCATTTCAATTGTGCTAAAATTCAGTACATTTGATCGCTAGATGTGATTCTCCCTGTTACTGAACAGCATGAAATCTTACCTTTACTCTCATTCTTTCTGAACAGCCACTAGTGTTTTCTATTTTTTGCATTGTTTTCCAGTAGGCTACGACACACAAATTACTTTTGTTAACATTTTTCAATGCAATTAATAAAGGTAAGGATAGATACCAAGTTTGAAAAATTAAGCACGTTTTCTAGATGAAGAATACTTCGACTGCTTTTCTTTATAGTTGTTGCCTAATGAGAGTGACAATTACAAATAGTGCGCATTTTATGTATTGGGAAATTAGACCTTGATATGACGGTGTGACACAAGAAAAAATAAGAAAAAAAAACACTGAAGTTGTATTCTAGAGAGTGACCTTCAAAGTTTTATGAATATTTGCAATTTGTACTAAGACAATTCGGGCAAAATGTGCACACAGGCTTAATGATGGGGAAAATGATTTAATGAACCTTTGCTTTCGTGCAAATACTAGAGTCAGAATGAAAGAGAATTATCTGAAACTCTGTCTCAAAATGGATTCTCACAAACCACATTTTCTGAAGTAAATATAAACCAATTGGCAAAAGAAAATGTATTGTCTCCCAAAGATCTAGCAGTACTTATATTTCTCAGCAGTTATATGCACTTTCAGTTTCTTGTCCACTAGTTTGTGCCTGGACAACAGATTTGAACAGTCAGAAAATGTAGTCATTAACTTGTTGCACTACTCACCACATACAGGATTCCATTGTCCAGCCATGAACACCTATGGAAAAATGTAGAAATGGAAGACAAAGGCTATATTCCTTTATTTATATTGGTCCTTGTCTGGAAATGCAGAAATAATCAATATCTTTATATTGTCACATATTTCCATTTTAATATGTCATGTGATGGGTTTCTCCATACATTTATTCCTATAAACTCCACATAATCCAGCAGGCATAAAAAATGCTCAGGTTTACCACTAGTCTCTTCTGGTTCAGGATTTCAGTAAGTATTAGTGTTAATTTAATCCCAAGAATTGTACTCATGTTCAAATGTTTCTGCAAATAATTACCTAATATTTTAAATAATTCAATAGGAAAAATGCTGCTCTCTTAACATGCACATCAATGTAAACAACCTGATTTCAAGATGACCATATCTAGTGATCACCTTCTGAATTCACACGTCTAACTTATATTCTAATTTTAGTCTTGCAACTTTCTTTCACAAGTTAGAACTTCATAAATTATAGTTATAAACCAGTATAAGTAGCACATTGAATGTTTAAAGTTTATTATTCCTTCATGTGCAATACAGGCTAAAAACGAATTCCATTTTCAGAAAAAAATATGCATGACACTGGTTTATATGAACAATGAAAGACTTTATGGCTAAAATAAGTATTAATTAATGATTTCCCTCATTTGTAAAATTGATTGCTATGATTGGTTTTACATAGGAAAGTGCTTACGGTACATTAGTACTTTCAAAATGTTCAGTTAATAGAGTTTTTAGTGGTTATCCTAGTTGCATATTAGAAGATTGTAATTTACCTTTGACACAAAGTAGAAGGAATGATCAAAAACGTAATTCTAAAATCATCATGAAGAAGCATTTTAAAAAACCTATCATTACAGTGATCTTAAACTGATTTCTAATATTTATTGTTCCTGTTGCTGTGTGAAAGAAATTGAAAACTAGAGAGATTTCTTTGACATCTTTCTTCTTCATGTTTCATCTATTTTATTTGTGGCATATTTTGTTAATATTCAATAACCAATTTCCTTTCCTTCATCCTTTCATTATTATAGTAGTGAAAATGTCAAAGTATTGGTTGAAATTAAGCATAGCAAAGAATATTTGAATCAAGTATTTGAACTATTAAGGTGTTTTAATTCAAATTCATGCCTGTTTTTACATAGTAGAAATCATTATCTGAACCTACAATCAGTTAAACCATATTTGTGTCCTTTTACTCAATTGGTTTTGAATCAAACATATTTGAATGAAATTTAATGTCTTCAATATTATTGATCCAACATACAAGAAAGAAATTATATAAAAATACAAGACAATATATCAAAATGAATGATCTTACAATCTTCAAGAAAATTGCATGACGGTTGTATTTGGGCAGGTAGTCATTTTATATGCAGTAAGAGCAATTAAACAAATAAAATTTATTGTTTACCTCATGTTTGTTGATATCTACAATAACTTAATAGCACCAGAAAAAAAAATTCTTCTCAAATACATTCTAGTTTGAAAAGTGAGGACAAAATGCTGGGCGCTGCTCACTCACGCCTGTAATACTAACTACTCAGGAGGCTGAGATCTGAGAATCATGGTTCAAAGCCAGCCCAGGCAGGAAAACCCCATGAGACTCTTATCTTCAATAAAGAAGTAGAAAATTGGAAATGGTGCTGTGGCTCAGGTGGTAGAGCATTGGCCTTGAGCTGAAGACCTCAAGGACAATGCCCAAGCCCATAGTTCAAGACCCACAAATGATAAAAAGAAATGAGTACAAAAAACATCATGAAAGCCAGGCGCTGGTGGCTCACGCCTGTAATCCTAGCTACTCAGGAGGCTGAGATCTGAGGATCGCGGTTCAAAGCCAGCCCAGGCAGGAGAGACCGTGAGACTCCTATCTCCAATAAACCACGAGAAAACTGGAAGTGGCGCTGTAGCTCAAGTGGTAGAGCGCTAGCCTTGAGGTGAAGAGCTGAGGGACAGCGCCCAGGCCCAGAGTTCAAGCCCCACAACCGACAAAAAAAAAAAAAATCATGAAATTAGAGTTCTGGAGGAAGATGGTGGAGGATCAACTGAGGGCTAAACAAGATCTCACATAGAAAGTGGTTTTAGGGTTCTAGTGAAAAGACCATGTCTAGAAAATCAAATCAAACATGCAATCATCGTACAGATGAAATATTCAAGTGCTCATATCCAGATTTAAGCACTTGCCAGTGTGTATGGCAATGTTGGCAGCTGCTGCCACAGCCAACATATCAACAGAGAGAGCCCAGGAAAAAGGGACCAGAAGTGGTCTGGGAGTGGACCCTACTCACAGCCAGCAAGAACCAATAAGCAGTAGAAATCTTCACCCTGCTCACCACAGACAGGAAATCATTGAGCAGAGTCAGGAAACCAAGGGAAAGATGTGGGTACCCCACGGCATTCTCACAGAGCAATGGTGGGACGTTAGCCCTTCCCCCACTAGTGGAGAATCATCCCAAAGAAGATTATAGGAATTATGTGAGCATAATGAAGCTAACTATATCCAGTATCCATCTTTGATACTAACAAAGACCTGGCCAGATCAGCTAGCACGTAACTCAGCCTTTGGAAAAAGACAATAGGAGCCATTTAACAGATCAAAGTACCTTGAACTACATGGCTCAGTTTCCCCCAAGGGAAAGTTTTCCATTCCAGGCAGAGGATGCTCACCATACAGAGGAGTGACTTTCTTTACTGGGTAAAAAAAAAAGCCAGAGGCTGATACTCTGTACTGCAGCATAGGCAACACCCAGTGGCAGTAGAGGTAAATAAAAACAATTGAAACTCACTAAACATAAATCCTGAGAATGGCTCCAAACTGGTCTGAGTGATGTCTCAGGAGCTAGAATCTCATGGAAAGCTACTGATTGCTGAAAAGTCTCACCCATACCCACAACCCAACCACACCACAACAACTCCAAGATAGAGAAAACAGGTATCTCCCTCTTTTGTGATGATCAAAGCGATTTTCCCTCACCCCCAAAACTACATTCAAATGCGGGTCATAAAGTCCCTGGGAAGTCACAGAGCCTTTGTGCCTGCTTAAACTGATTTAAGAAACCAATCAAGCCACAGGATATTTAAACAGCACAGGAAATCAGAACCTCCACCAAGAGACTGGTTATAGATAAAAGGGAGACATATGTACCCCCACACTAAGAAATTTGAAGAATTCTCATTTTGGGTGGGAAAGGGGACCTGGTCCTGTGCCTGAACTCTGGGCCTGAGTGCTGTCCCTTAGCTCTTCACCTCAAGGCTAGTGCTCTACCACATGAGCTACAGCGCCACGTTTGGCTTTTTTTTTTTTCTGCTTATGTGGTGCTGAGGAATTGAACCCAGGGCCTCATGCATGCAAGGCAAGCACTCTACTACTGAGCCACCTTCCCAGCCCCAAGAAGAACTCTTATCTATCTAATTTTTTAAAATGTTTTAACAAGGTTTTCTTTTTTATCTTTTCATCATGTTTATTTTAGGTGTGTGTTTTAAAAATTATTTTATACTTTTCTCTTTTGGTCTTTGTGTGTGTGTTTTTTCCCCCTGGATTAATTGCTATTCACCCTCAGGTATATAGGCACCTTCTATTATTAGGTCTTATCCTTCAGTTACTCAATTAACAAACTCTGTGATTCAAATCCTTTATATTTTCTGTTATTTCTTTATAATTATATTATTTTTATGTTTCTTCTTTAAATTTTGTATTTTAATGTTTCCTTTTTTTCTTTCTTTCCTCTGTTCCTTATACACTTTCAGCTCTCTAAATCCCTCACTCATTTTCTCTCCCCACATTAATCTAATCTTATATTCTGACCACAATTCTCCCTAAACTTATAAATCAATGGTCTGCTGACTCCTTCTGAAACTTTCTTAGATCCTTGAACCATAGTTGTTTGTTGTTGAACTACATTGTATCTGTTGAACTAGATTGTATCTGTACTTATTTTGACTATATCAAAAAATCTGTGCAACTACAGGACTATGGATGATACTTTCCTTAAAATAGTGTACTTGCACAGAGTTGATTTTCCTTTTTTACCCAAAGGTGAAGAACGAGTCAGAGGAACACAAGAAAATGTCAAGTCCAGGAATCTCAACTCACCTAATGATAAACAGCAACAGAGCAGTTAATGAGCAATCCATATCTGAGTTCCCAAAATGCTCTACAAACACAACTGCTATACTGGTATGCTGAATGAAAGACTGAAAGCTTCCAATGGAGTTATGTCAACATGATGAAGCTAACTAAATACTAATAAAAGATTTTTGTGTGCATAAGGAGGATAATCAAATATAAATAAAGGAATTGCAAGAGCAGGATGAAAATAAGCAAATATTAATAGAGACACGTGGAATCTACAAACAGAAGGCTGTAGGAATCCATAGAGGGCACAAAGGGAATGCTAAATGAAGTCCAACAGAAGGAAAGGGTGTCCAACGGAACTATAAGGACTGAACTAATGGATTGGACAATGAACTCTAAAATACCAAATATAAAAGAAAGCTCCAGCAAAGATTTTGAAGTGATCATAGTGGCACAAAAAATATCTTAGGTGCCTGGCAAGAAAACATGTTTTTTCAGACTCTGAATTTTGAGTGAGAGATTTGCAACGTAAGCAACTGAAAAAGATATTGGACCCTAATCATAACTGCCAATTACATAACCCAGTCTTTTATAACAGATTTAGCAAGGCTTATCTTGGAGATTCTTGTAAGGGACATGATTAAAAAATTTATAGTTTAGTTGTGATTACAGAACTCTTGCATACCTGTCACTCAGACATTTACTCTATTTAATGCAGTTCTTTTTGGTCTAACACATGGCACAGGAAATGGTTTTTGTTTGTGAAAACTTGGCTGTTACAACATAGACGTGGCCTTTTAATCCTCTTAAATTACTGACTGCATAGCGATGAGCTTCTCTTTATCATATTACAGGAATAAACTTGCTCTGATTCAAACTTGGACAG